>NC_134490.1:74683251-74830751 GCF_040206685.1 Ascaphus truei | reverse complement strand
ACCCTATATATCTTACTTGCCCTATACCTACACAGAAATAACCTATACTGCTTTCTTCCAGATCTAACTCTCGAGCTTCACACGGAAGACATCGGAACCCCCCCTAACCCAGAAGACAGGTAGGGAACACCTCCCCTCCAATGTATAACATTGCGGGAATGAGGTACCTGGACATTGAGGGACTGCGGATCAGGTAAGATCCCAGGCGGGATTGCTGTTTTAGATATTGTGACGAGGGAGGCGTCCAGGCACTAGTTATGGGTTCAGGAAACGAGTCATTCACATCTGGCTTTTCTTTTCTAAATCCGACATTTACACACACACACACACACACACACACACACACACACACACACACACACACACACACACACACACACACACACACACACACACACACACGTAACAAGGGCTAATTGTAGTATAATGTAATACAATAAATAAACTTATGTAAAATACGAATGTTGTTCTTACTATGAATTTATTCATTTATTTTTTTAAAAAAGCGGGTCTGCGGGCGGTACTAGGGGCGGGGCTGGGTGGCGAGTAGATTTTTTGTTCGGCAAGTAGATTTTTGGGTGATTTGTCGACAACTGTGTGTGTGTGTGTGTATATATATACTGTACAGTGTTCGACAAATCACCCAAAAATCTACTCGCCCAACCAAAAAATCTACTCGCCCCTAGTCCCGCCCCCAGTCCCGCCCCCAACCCCGCCTTAAAATAAAATATATAAATAAAATACATTTAATAAATTCCTAGTCCGAACAACATTCGTTTTTGACATAAATGTATTTATTGTATTACATTATACTACAATTCGTCCTTGTTACGTGTGTGTGTGTGTGTGTGTGTGTGTGTGTGTGTGTGTGTGTGTGTGTGTGTGTGTGTGTGTGTGTGTGTGTGTGTGTGTGTGTGTGTGTGTGTGTGTGTGTGTGTGTGTGTAAATGTCGGATCTAGAAATAAAAGCCAGGTGTGAATGACTAGTTTCCTGAACCCCTTAACCAGTGTCTGGACGTCCCCGCTTCACAATATCTAAAGCAGCAATCCCACCTGGGATCTTACTGATCCGCAGTCCCTCAATGTCCAGGTACCTCATTCCCGCAATGTTATACATCGGAGGGGATGTGTTCCCTACCTGTCTTCTGGATTAGGGGGGGTTCCGATGTCTTCCGTGTGAAGCTTGAGTCAGATCCGGAAGAAAGCAGTATAGGTTATTTCGGTGTAGTATAGGGCAGTTAAGATATATAGGGTAAATAAGAGATCCAGAAACAGAGTGTGAGACAGACACAGAGAGAGGATGAGAGAGAGAGGGGGTGAGAGAGAGAGAGAGGGGGTGAGAGAGAGAGAGAGAGAGAGAGAGGGGGTGAGAGAGAGAGGGGGGGTGAGAGAGAGGGGGTGAGAGAGAGAGGGGGGGGTGAGAGAGAAAGGGGGTGAGAGAGAGAGAGAGGGGGTGAGAGAGAGAGAGAGAGGGGGGGGTGAGAGAGAGAGGAGAGGGGGTGAGTGAGAGAGAGATGGTGAGTGAGAGAGAGAGAGATGGAGTGAGAGAGAGAGATGGAGTGAGAGAGGGTAAGAGATAGGGTGAGAGAGAGAGGGGGTGAGAGAGAGAGAGGGGGGTGAGAGAGAGAGAGGAGGGGTGAGAGAGAGAGAGAGAGAGGGGGTGAGAGAGAGAGGGGGAGAGAGAGGGGGGGGTGAGAGAGAGAGAGAGGGGGTGAGAGAGAGAGGGGTGAGAGAGAGAGGGGGTGAGAGAGAGAGGGGGGGGTGAGAGAGGGAGTGGGGTGAGAGAGAGAGATGAAGTGAGAGAGAGATGGAGTGAGAGAGAGATGGAGTGAGAGAGGGTGAGAGAGAGGGTGAGAGAGAGAGAGGTGAGGGATGGAGACAAAGGGCAAGAGACAGGAGGCGAGAGACAGGGGGCGAGAGACAGGGGCGAGAGAAAGGGGGTGAGAGACAGTTGATTGGGTGACGGGGTGATTGGGTGACGGGGTGATGTGACACTTCTGGTATCCTACCACACCCACACACACACTCTCCCATGCATGCATACACACACACACACTCTCCCATGCACACACACACTCCCATGCACACATGCACACTCTCCCATGCACACACAAACACTCTCCCATGCACACACACACACATACACTCTCCCATACACACATGCACACACACACATACACACACACATGCACACACACACTCTCCCATGCACACACACGACAGGGGGAGAAGAGGAAAGGCCGCGCGACCGAGCACCACCACTGTCCCGCTCCCCCCCCCCCCCCCCCTCCCACCCGTGACCATCTCCTGCCCTGCGCGGACAGCCACGGGACCGTAGGGAAGCGGAGACCAAGGAGGTAAGGGGGGAACTCCCCCACTACCATCTCCAGCCCCGCGCGTGGATCGGGGGGAAGCAGGAAGTGGCGCGGGTATCGGTGGGAAGCGAGGATTAAGGGGAACACATCCGCCCCGTGCGAGTATCGGGGGAAGCAGGAAGTAGCGCGGGAACCGGGGAGAGAAGGGGGGGAACACCCCCACTACCATCACCCGCCCCGCGGGTATTGGTGGGAAGCAGGAAGTGGCGCGGGTATCGTGGGAAGCGGTGATTAAGGGGGAACACCTCCGTTCCGCGCGCGTATCAGTGGGAAGCGGGAAGTGGCGCGGTGACCGGGGAGAGAAGCGGGGATTTAGGGGAACACCTAGGAGGCAGGGAAGGAGCAGAGGGGCCGCAGGATGGAGGATTAGAGAGTACTTACTCTTTAACATATTTCCGGCCAGAAAGAATGGCTGCTCGTTGGGGGCGGGCTCATATAGAGCCTGGCCGCGCGCCCACAAAGCCTGGGAGCGCGCGCCAATCAGCTGTCAGGTAGGGGGAGGTTTTTTTGTTTTTTTTAACCAGCGCGAGCAGGGAAATTTCAGCGCGAGCAGGAGGAAATTTAAAAAAACAAACACGTGTGCAGCTTGGGCCAATATTTACTCACCCGGGGGTTAAATCCACACGCCCCGGGCGTGTAAATGTATAGGATTGTCGAACACTGTATATATATGTATATATATATATATATATATATATATATATCAAAAGGAGTGCTAATGAGCGTGGCTAAATGTATACAACAAGAAACAAAGAAGTCCAGAGCAACATCCAATGTGACAAAAATGCCCATATATCTCTTGAAAAGGGTCATTTAGTTAGCCCCTTTGGCCAAAGCATTATAAGCCTGCGAGCCACATCAAGGCATGACCAAATTTGCAGGTCCTAACACTACCTGATTAAAATTCTTATTTACCTCTATAATTAGAGGAAGAATGGTCCTAGCAATGACCCTGTCACAACCAGTTGCATGAAAAGAAAACCTGCTTACTTGGAAAGTGGGGAGGGGCGAGCTTAAACCCTGGGAGGGAGGAGCCACTGAACTCCAAAACTCCTGACTTTTGGGCATCACAGGCCACCGTACAGAGGAGTGAAGGCATTTTTCCAGTCTGTCCAGCACCACGACCGGAGCACATGCGCGTGCGCGGAAGGCGGGAGCTGTAGAAAGGAGAAAGACAAACGGGAGGAAGTCCGGTCTTTGCACAAGTTCCGGGAGATCCCCCTGCTGTTAAATCGTATCCTTATACACCATCTTACCAGCTGGAACGGACGCCACAAGAAACCACCAATCTTTTGGAAGGACGCTCTGTGGAGTCTGGAGACACCTCCTCCTTATGCCAATAAATATTGGCCGCTTGTGAGTTTTTAATCTCTATTTTATTTTTTTTGCTAATAAACAGTGTTACACTATGTTTCCCTTCTTCTCCCTATTTTGAGGAACCATCAAGAGGCCCCCCTCTCCCCCCCATCCCTAGTTGAAGATCTGTTAGTTAATACACATCCAGAGCCCACTCAACTACCACAGAAGACCTCATAGTCATAGGTCATTACACTCTGCTCATATTACTCGACCTCTCTGCAGCATTTGACACAGTGGACCACCCTCTTCTCCTCCACATTCTCCATACTCTACTGTAGGTATTCGGAACAAAGCTCTATCCTGGATCTCATCCTACCTCTCCCATCGTACTTTTAGTGTCTCTTCTGCTAACACCTCCTCCTCCTCTATTGATCTCTCTGTGGGGGTACCCCAGGGCTCTGTCCTGGGACCTCTTCTCTTTTCTCTGTACACACTCTCTCTAGGTGACCTAATAACATCTTTTGGGTTTAATTATCACCTCTATGCCGACGACACACAAATATACTTTTCAACACCTGACCTTACACCTGCTGTACAAACCAAAGTTTCTGAATGTCTCTCTGCTATATCATCCTGGATGGCCCTCCGACGCCTTAAACTCAACATGGCTAAAACAGAGCTCCTCATACTTCCTCCCAAACCTGGCCCTACTACCTCCTTCCACATTACTGTTGGTACTACAATCATTCACCCAGTAGCCCAAGCACGCTGCCTAGGGGTCACATTCGACTCCTCTCTCACATTCGCCCCTCACATTCAAAACATTTCTAAAACTTGTCGCTTTTTCCTCCGCAATATAACTAAGATACGCCCTTTCCTCTGTTGTTCGACTGCTAAAACTCTGACTCAGGCCCTCATTCTCTCCCGTCTTGATTACTGTAACCTCCTGCTGTCCGGCCTTCCTGCCTCTCACCTGTCTCCCCTACAATCTATCCTAAATGCTGCTGCCAGAATCACTCTTCTCTTTCCTAGATCTGTCTCAGCATCTCCCCTCATGAAATCCCTCTCCTGGCTTCCGGTCAAATCCCGCATCTCACACTCCATTCTTCTCCTCACTTTTAAAGCTTTACATTCTTCTGCCCCTCCTTACATCTCATCCCTAATTTCTCAATATGCACCATCCAGACTCTTGCGTTCTTCTCAAGGATGTCTTCTTTCTACCCCCTTTGTATCTAAAGCCCTCTCCCGCCTTAAACCTTTTTCACTGACTGCCCCACACCTCTGGAATGCCCTTCCCCTCAGTACCCGACTAGCACCCTCTCTAGCCACCTTTAAGACCCACCTTAAGACACACTTGCTTAAAGAAGCATATGAATAGCACTGTGGATATTCTAAACACGATACATAATGCTTGGCCCCCTGCAGACGCACTTACCAGAACTCCCTCCTACTGTCTCTGTACGTTCTCCCTACCTACCAATTAGACTGTAAGCTCCTCGGGGCAGGGACTCCTCTTCCGAAATGTTACTTTTATGTCTAAAACACTTATTCCCATGATCTGTTATTTATATTATCTGTTATTTATTTGATTACCACATGTATTACTACTGTGAAGCGCTATGTACACTAATGGCGCTATATAAATAAAGACATACAATACAATACAATACAATATCCCCATGTAAGTGTGGTTAAATATACAGCTATATATTTGTTACTACACGCCTGGTACCCCTGATTGTGTTCCCTCACCCCCTTTCCCTTATTTTACATGTACTCCTGAGCCACAAGTTGGAGACAAGCGCCAGAGGATCCATCCCGTTCCCAAAGACTGTTCATTATAGAGGTTTGTGAATCACCTCTATAGAGACTCTGGCAGCAGGTTACACTTTGTGTGGGACTAAAGCTTTACACCGATTATACAAGTTTGGCGCAACTATTTCCCCCTTTTTTCCTAACTGAACTCCAAAACAGCTGAGACCAGCTGGACAAAGTTAATAAACATCAAACATCAAAATATCAATTGTTAGTCCAAATGAAAAAGGTATAACCTATTACTGAAGTACTCATTATGTCATCAAATGGAATTTATGTTTGAAAACAATAATAAAACAAAAAAGCTCTCTCACAAATGTAATTAAAACTAAACTTATGTGGATGAAAGCATGCCCTCCAACTGTACCTATTTAGCAGGTACACAACATGGTTTTTGGACCTGTAAGATCTATAGAAGTACCTACTATACATATATATGCAGCCCCCTCTCCTAATGTGTTACTAGCAGTGTTAGTGTTTGCGAGGCCTACCCTGGGTTGCTATAGGGATCCAGACATCCCGCAGGGGTATTTAAGGAGGAGGGACTGTTCTGCAAGGTTAGATCCAGGAGAACAAGAGGAGAGGTGCCTCGTGGAGAGTAGACATCGATTTTCTTAAAGTAATACTATAGACCAGGCCGTCCTATTTTCATTATGTTATAGACAGGTATAGTAACCTTGTCAGTTAGGATCCCTAGAGAAGACTAAGGGAGTCCAGTAACGTTTCTAAGTGAAACGGTATGTGACAGAGGAACTTAGTAATGAGGATTCCTGGATGCCAGCTTGGGGTAAGTAACCACATTTTTATTACAGGTCACCATTGATTGCAAATGTGGCTATCTAGGCCCCCATAGGGCCTAAGTAGCCACAGTGACAATCAATGGGTTTATGTTTAAATATATATTTTTATTATGTAATGTATTTTTTAATTATTTGTAATGTATTCTTTTTTTAAGGCCCTATTAGCCCCATTTTAGCAATAGGGTTTTTGGCCATTGGTCTAGAGGGGGTTAGGTTTGTTGGGGCATGGGTGCTGGGGTTAATTACCTTGGGGAGAGTGGTTAGGTCCCTGGGGTGCTGGTGGTAGTGATGAACCCCTTGTTTACCTTAGCGGTTAGTAAAGCATAGCCAAGAGGGGTAAGTAGTGTAGTTGACATTTTATATTAACCCTTTTATAGCCTTTAGTGGTCAGCGAGTCATGGAAAGCCATTACTAGCTGACCACTTGGGCTATTAAGGGGTTAATATATACTGTAATGTGTTTTATTGTTATTTGTGTCACCTACTGTATTCCATGTTCATTTAGGATATCAATACATTGGCCATGATATACACAGGCAAGATAGGGCTAACGCCAGCCTGGAGCAGGTGATAAAAAAAAGTTTGTTTTGCTTTGGCTTGACCGCGGTTCTGATAAATATCGGGACTTGATGTACGGCATCAACATGACTAAATTTGCAGTATTTAGTCATTTTCATGACAGCCCGATATTTTTATTGGCCACGGTCCAAAATGCGTTATTTTTACTGGTGCAACATTAATGTACTGTACAGCACCCTAAAAATTAAGCTTTATAATACCACATTTTTTGTATTTTATAATACCGATAATACCACATTTTTTGTATCTAGGCCTAAGACACAGTCACAGGAAACCATATTATATTACTTCTTTCAACTACCTCCTACTTGACTTAGCATAAGAGTTAGCGGTTTGTACGAGCTGATAACAGCTTCTCAGACATTCTGCCTGCTTTGCACTCGCCTGCTAATAAACTTAATTGATGATTGCAATAAAGTCATTAAAGATTGTTAAGAAAGCCCATTGATATGGACAGAAAGAATAAGAGATGCACTCCATGTGCATGAATAAATAGAAACACACAGGGCACGGTGTACTAATATATTTTTAAAATGTTGTGTTATGTAAAAAAAAGTCAGTGCTACATTGTAATAGAACTCTTTAAAAAAAATGTGTTGTATATGCAGTACAAAGACTTCATAAATATGACACAAAATTAGTTGTTTTAAATTATATGAGACACATTGGGTCATGTTGAATACCTGATTGATACAATTTGAATTAAAACAGAATTATACATATTTTTGCATTTATAATTAGTATTAGTAAATATCAATTATTGGTGTAATATTATTTATAGTAATCGTACTGTGAAATTATGACATTTTAGTAACCTATATAATGGAACGCCCGTGATGCATTAAACATATTTTTGTTTTGATACCAAGCAACTGCATTCTCCAGTAACAGTACGAGTCTTGTTAGGTTTTACGGCTAGCTGAATTTCGCACCTGTTTTTTTTAAGCTCACAATAACATTCCCTTTTAGTCCGTACCATGTACATCTGCACACTAAGCGCAAAACAAATGAAAAATAAAAATAATTCACGCAGCTGGCACAGATGGAGAATGTTGAGGTTAGTTCAACTCCATAAAAGAACAACTGAAATGGAGTTTGCCATGCACCAATTTTTCTATGAGGCCCGGGCCATGGTGCCTTCGCCCCCGCGGTGAGGCGTGCGGAGGTGTTTTAAAGCGGGTGCTTTCCCTGGCCATGGTCGACGGGCCATGGGGGTCGTTCCTAGGGGCGTCATGGAGCTGGTTCACCCTCATTGGGTGAACAGCTCACATGACCTGTCTGTCGCGCTGAGAAATCAGTTTATCTGATTCCTCACACAACGCGCGCTCCCTCCCGCTTCCATGAGGACTCACCCGCACGCCGCGTGGACGCAAACACTGCCTTAAGGCAGTCTGATCGCTCAGTGTGCGGACAGTCATTATTTTATTTCGTTTGGTTGGGTATATCAAGGGGTTTGCATCATTTCCACTTACTACTACATACTTATTTACGAGTGTAGAAGGAAGGGGGTCAGGAGCGCACTCACATCCGGGAGTATATAAAAAGAAAAACACACACATATAGTGCAAAAAGGTTTTGATATACGTAACAGGAATAGATGATATGCAATATCCCTCACATTCTCCGCAAGTTGTCAATGCTTTTTGGTTATCAGGTAAAGGTTTCAGCAGTGTGTCCGTCAGCAGACTCGAGCAGAGAGACTGGGGGGGAGGGGAGGGAAAGGGGGGGAGGGGAGGGAAAGGGGGGGAGAGGAGGGGAAGAGGAGAATCCCATGTGTGGAAATGGAGGACACGGAAAAAAGGGTCAAATTGCTTTATAACAGAAAAAATACATGTAAAAGTTTACATTCACAAACACATATGGGTGTAAACTTTTACATGTATTTTGTTTCTGTAATATGTGGACCTCCCTTTCCGTTTATGTCGCCACGGTAACATTGTGATCGATGAGGAGCAATCACATGGTCACAACTTTTTGGCCACACACAATGCAAACCCTCTGGCACAGAAATACATATACAACATGACAGAGTCCTCCACAGAACAAAGTACAGCAAAGACAGAATGCCCATGGTATGTTTGCATGTCTTCCATAGGTCCCCAAACCTGCTTCACTCATCCCTTCATCACATGCCATAGAGGGGTTGAGCTGCAGTCTCACTTCCCCAAATCCTTGTCTGCATCCTAGCCACTGTATGATGTGATAAAAGGGTCAATTAAGAAGATGTAGGGACATGTGAAAGACACTCTCATGGGTATTTTATCTTTAATAATAATAACCTATATTTTTAATATAGCGCTCACAGTGTATAAGGCCATGTACAAATCTTTTAACACACTATAACCTAATTATGTGTCCGATTTGTAAACAATCAGCTTCCAATGAATATAATAATAATAATAATAATAATAATAATAATAATAATAATAATAATAATAATAATAATAATAAACAGCTGTCTTTGGGTATAGTGATTCATCCTCCTCCCACCAGCCAGTGCTGTATAAGTCCTTGGGTGCTCATTTACAAATCCTGCATTTTCCCCACTATATGACATGTGTGCCGTTATAGCGTGTGACGGTGCGCACCAAATACAGCTGCTCTATCAGGTCAGTCATAGTGCGCGACAGGAAGAGCAACCGCGCGGCAGAATTTTGAGCCGACAAAATAATTTCACTTTTGGCGCAACTGCCAATGAGGGCGAACCAGCCTCGTGATGTCACGGCCACGCCTCCCATCGCCTCCCCATCACAGTGCAATGATCGCTCGAGCAATAGGCCCGCGTGACACCTTGCACTCTGTCACGTGTGCCACTATAAACGATGCTTTAGGACATGGGTGCGTAAACTGGGGGATGGGTGCTCGAGATTTTCCAGGGAGGGTGCAATGGTTACAGAGATCCCGCGCTCTCCCCCAAGGCATTTAAATTAAATTCCGGGGGACCGCGAGAGGCCTCTGTAACTTCTCCTACCTGGTCTTTGGTGATGCGTCGCCATGGTTACCTGGCATCAAATGACGCCGCGGGGTCATGTAACATCACGTTGCATCACAACATGATGTCACATGACCCCGCGGCGTCATTTGATGCCGGAGCGGAGAGGGGGGGGTGAGCAGGGGAGGAGAGCAGGCAGGGGGGCAACTTTGCACACCCCTGCCTTAGGAAACATGTGGAAGACATGTAAGTGCGCACTCACGGGTATTATATCTTTACTAAAATGTTAAAGAATTTCAAGTAAATAGAGAGTGTCCTGCAACTCTTAGGTTGCATGTAAAGCAGTCCATGCCGATTGTTTTTTGAGGATGGTGTTGTTTTGTTTATTTACCTAACCTGAACTGGCGGAGTTCCTCAGAGACGATCCACGATCCTCTGACCTCCAGAACTGCCGAAGTCCCCAAGATATAACTTACATTAGTTTCACAATGTGGCCGCTATGGTCAGTCTAGCTCTGGTGGCCAATAGAAAGCTGAGATGTCATCGGGAGAAGACATTGTGACACTGCTGTCATATTTGTCATTTATTGGTGTCTCCCGTCAGCATAGAAACTACAAATATCTCAGAAACTGGGGAGACCTTGGATGTTGGGGAACCACAGATCAGCTCAGAGCGACCCCCCAGTTCAGGTACAATTAAAAAATGGGGGTGAAAGGGTGTGGCAGAATCTTAATTTTATCATAACCATTCTGCTTGATATATGTAAGCAGAAAAAACGACCTCCAGCTTCTGCTTGTTGTTTTCAGTGAAAGTGGAATTGTTTTGCTGGTCGTATGCCAGTACTGTGTTTTATCAGAATTGGCTTAACCGCAAGTTTTGTTTACAGAAACCACGGCTAAATGGAAAGTCCCCAGAAAAGCTGTTATTTGGTAATATGCTAATATTGTTACACATCTAATTATGCCTCCAATTAACACCTTATTTCTCTGTATAAATAGTATTGCTTTGCATTAATAAAGCTGAGCTGAGGAATTAGAATTACCCTGTGTACGTATGTTTCTTCGTGTCCCGGGTACCCGTACTGTACGTCATCAGATCGAGATCCAACAGCCCAGGGCGTGGTTAAGTCCTACCGGGTAGAGCCGCACTGTTTCCAGTCACGGCCGGCTGACCTGAGGTCCCCGGCCCGTATTGAGTATAAGAACCTTAGAGGTGCCCGGTTCAACCTGAGGTCCCCGGCCCATTTTAACTGGCGAGAACCTTACAGGGGGTAATGCTGCTTTATGGTCACGGCACAAAGCAATTTTACCTCTGATATTCTCCATCTCCACAAATATGCCCAACTGTGGGATATCTCTAACTCTGTACACAGTGTACATTGTCAACAACAAGAAAAAAGGGATAAACGCAACAGACGCACATCAAAATATAAGAGACAAGTCCCGTCCTGGAGATCCTACGCGCTTCTCTGCCTTGTGTGGATGGACCCTCTGGCAGTAAATATTTTAGCAATGTGGTGACATACAAACATAGGCAACAAGGTTAGAAAAAAATACATATACTGTAACAGTAAGAGCACATGAGAAAATCGGCGCGGCTGACGTAGGTGCAATACTGTAGATGAGGACAGTGAATAGAGTAGGTATATTTATAGTATAATAGAAGTGTTGGACATGCTTATGAGATTTAAGGGAGAAGTATTGTAATGAGGGAGAAGGTGAAATAGCTGGACTCTGTGTTCAAAGGATCCTCATTTACAGTATTTGTATTCAAACAAGACAAGTAATAGGACTTTTCTTCTTGGAGATGTACTGTACTCTAGTATCTTTGGTGCAAAGTCTTCTGAAAGACTTCATTAAAGAGTTGGATAAGTGTATGCAGAGTGTATTGTACTGCATACTTGTTTATATTACTAAACATGTAAACACCATGGATAAAGAGAATAAAATATGTCCTCAGCTTTCAGACATTTAAATAACTCCCTGAAAACTCACCTCTTAAAGGAGCCTACCTGGCATACCTTTAACATCCAACGCCCCTCCTCTAACCCCACTGGGACCAGCTGTGCGGCTGGACCAATCTCCACGCTATCTAGCTCCCCCTAACATTCACACCCTCAAACCTTGATGGGGTCAGCTTGTTGCACACTTACCTTTGCAGACAAATGCAGCAGAGAGCCAGTGGGATTACCAGGGTTACACTTCGCAATTAAATTCTGATTCTGAATATTTTCTGTCTCCCAGTCCCCATTACCACGGATCGATGAGCTCTCTGAATTTGCAGATGTTTTCTGGAAGGCGATGCAAGTCATGCCAATGAAGCTGGCTGGCTTGATTATGAATGCTTCCAGTGCGATATTAAGGGAAACCTGTCAAAACACATTGAAGAGCTGGTAAATTGCCAAAGCGTTTAAGGAAATCAACATACACAAATTACAATATTTATGGCAGTAGCATGGACATCTGTTCTCATACAGCATCATTCAGAAGAGCTAAATAAATAGATTAGCTGTCAAGTTACTTGTCCTTTTAATGATAACCGCGCATACGACTATTCTTCTGTAAAGATGAAACTCACTAAGGTATGAGAGAGAATTAAAAACATGTCCAACATTATATGGCATCCATAATATCGTTTTTATGCCCTGCTAATTGTATTTATTCATAAAATGTGTACTAAAGAAATTCTCCTTCTTGTTATGGTATAATAAAGCTGTGATAGTTAGAAGACTTAGTGCAATTGGCACATGAAATCGGAACGGGAACAAGGAAAAATACTGCAATTAGGGAACTTTTTGTTCAGTCACTCTAGTGGTTGCCCAAGGGCAGCAAAACGATGTTATATTAATTGATTGAAACACCTTATTATACTCATGCAAACAGTTTTATTTTGTTTCTACGGATTCTCAGAAATCATAATGTCAAAGGAATTTAGCCAAATCTCTTTTTTTTCCCCCATACTGAAATGATATGGTTTATACAATAGGATTAGCTGGATTGCCAGGTGTTTGGCTGTCCCCATGTATCTGTTCTCTTGTCCTGGTCAGTCAGCGTGCAGTGTTCATATGTTTAAAGAAAATAACGTGTTTTCAATGAGCCAGATCACTGCTCCTAATTGCTTGGTGGCTTGGGTCCAAACAGGACAAAGCTGCTCAATATGGTGGGAAACTGCAAGGTGTTGTATGATATTGCTTATTTACAAGCAGAAATTAACTGTGCACTACGGTAATTTGCCTGCTGGAATCATCAAATAAGAAGACATAACAATGTGCAGAAGATAGATTTAAGAATACTGTACATCTGCAGCAGCTGGTATAACACTAAAGAATCACTGTGTAAAGGGAACGTCGCTACGCAATAGAGACATGAATATTGACGTAAGGGTTTGGCATTTAAAGGAAACAAGTTGCACACGGCATGTTGTTTTTCTATTTCTTCTTGTTTTTACATGCAGTGTCTTACTGGATTTCAATTTGTAGGTAAGCTGAGTTGGATTTGAGCAGCGTGTTTATCTCAAATAGTTATTTTATACACCAAAATTGGCAACAAAAGTAAATAAGAGCAATACATAGATTAAAACTGAGTGGGGTCGGTCAACAAAACACTGGACATGGAGATAAAAGCGCATGTTCCTCTACACTCCGGCCCATGGGCACCAATCAGGGTTGACTTAGTGATGCAATGACTTGTTGCTGATCTGATGCTGCATATACTGTATTGTCCCAATACGCCTGTGTTTTGGCTATATCCAACTACATTTTTCATGTTATTCCACTGCCTTTTCCCTTGTTTATGGCTGGTTTTATAATATCATAGCTTTTAAGATATTTTTCCATGCATATATAGCTATTCACCATTATTTATTTATTTATTTATAAAATGTTTTACCAGGAAGTAATACATTAAGAGTTACCTCTCGTTTTCAAGTATGTCCTGGGCACAGAGTTATGATGACAAATACATGGTTACATTAAGTGTATACATTATGTATTAAGACATTGCATGAACAGTTTAACATATTTTATCTTTTAGGCATATGCAGTTACAGACCAGATTAAAATGTGAGACAGCTTTAGTTTTGAAAGAACTTAGACTGGTGGCGGCTGTGAGAGTCTCTAGTAGATTGTTCCAGGTGTCAATTGCACGGTAAGAGAAGGAGGAGCGGACGGATATTTTGTTGAACCTTGAGACCGCGAACAATTGTTTGGAGTGAGATCTCAGGTGATAAGTGCTGCATGTGGTAGGGGTGAGGAGCTTGTTAAGATAGGCAGGTAGCTTGCCCATAAAGTATTTGAAGTCAAAACAGGAAAGATGAACTTTGCGCCTAGACTCAAGTGATGATCAATCTAGTTCGGGAGGGGGAGCGTATAGGGAAAAGAAAACAAAAAATACACATATAAGTGCAGACGTTCCAGAAATCAATTAGATGTGAAATTGTGTCTTGGCTCATATAGTTGATCTACTCACAGGACGTTAGCAAATAAAAGGCAGTTGGCAAATAGGGTTGCCACCCATATATGTAGTAGTGATCAGGAACCCCCTTTCGAACGCTCCGTCAGCAAGGTATATGTTACATGTAGGATAAGAGAGAAAGCTACATAGTGCGATCAAATTGATAAATACATCTTTATGTAAAACGGAGGTAAAAAATGCGCACTTACAATGTGCCAATATAAAACAAGCGTGTATCACACAAATTGGTGAACTTAGAGGTTTGCCGAACTGCTCACCACCTCCCTCAGGTGTGTAGCTGGCTTTAGCTGGCTTCCACAGCTCGGTGTCTTGAATCAGAGTTCCCCTCTTTGCGCCCGTCAGGATATGTGACGTCACGGCTGCAGGGCTGGTTTGCTACGGGTCGCCTCCAAGTCCAAAATTGATCCACTCAACGTGTTTCGCCCAGCTAGCCGACAACAGTTCTTGCTAGCTGGGCAAAACGCGTTGAGTGGATCAATTTTGGACTTGGAGGCGACCCGTAGCAAACCAGCCCTGCAGCCGTGACGTCACATATCCTGACGGGCGCAAAGAGGGGAACTCTGATTCAAGACACCGAGCTGTGGAAGCCAGCTACACACCTGAGGGAGGTGGTGAGCAGTTCGGCAAACCTCTAAGTAGCCCTGCTGCTGCTCCGTTCCCGAGACCGTCTTCCTGATTGTCACTCCTGATGAAACCTATGTGGTTAGACTGCCGGAACCCCAGGAAGTGGACGCGGTAGATGACATCCCTTCCGGTGTTTGGAACGCACCGGTGGAACGCACGCCACGAGAGAGGGGGAGCTGAGATACCATTCATCCGGCCGGAGAGATCCATTGAGATCTAAATGCTTACCTTTATTTGAAACTATGTGAGTGTAAACTTGTTTTACTTACCTTCATAAATTATACATACAGTCTGCACTATGTCCAGTTGTATCTTTGATTAAGGTTCCTGGGAGTACATCTATATGGGGCTGCATTGACTGCTGTATCTCCTGATGACGGAGGGACTAACAACAATACCTTAAAAGATACCTTTATGTGCCTGAATAACCTCACACGTTTGTGAGTATATATATTGAGAGCAGTGTCATCTGTATTTGAGTTTATCCATTTCACCTTAACAATATTTCACTATCACCATTGTATTTTATTCTTTTTTACATATATTGCGCTTCCCGGACATTTCATCGCTACTATTCTACATGAGGATTGACTGAGCAAACCTCAACTGGGTCACAGCTGCATCATATATCTGTATAAGTATCACTGTACTATTCATAGTATTATTATTGGTTACATCTGATTATTTAGAGCGCCACATTTTGATAAGTTTCCTTTTGTATGGGTTACAGTATATGCCAAGTTAAACCATTTGAATACACTTATTAAGAATCTATATTAGTGTAGGGACCCTTGAAACGTGGTCTGCCGTGTAGTTGGGTCAAGGGCTTACAACAATTTGGCCAAAATATTAAACTAAAAGACCATTTTATTTATTAGTTATTTATACATGTATATTTAGGCACTGTACCGTATATAAGTTTTTCTGGATGTGCACTGAGCTTTGTCTGTGTTTTATGTTATGTCTCTGGTTTTAAATATATATATTGCCATGCTCAGTAGCACTCCTCTGTGAAACTTATATGCTTATATATATGTTGTGGGTATTTTGGGGGTTCAATATGAGCTTGTAGGTGTTCTGTATGTTCCATATACTATGTCCCATAGTCTATAATTGGCATTGACATCTGCAGTGTGATGTGCTTTCTGTCCATCAGGCTTAGGGAGGATTTGTTCCTATAAAGCACACCTAGTTTGGCATATGTTTTGGATGTCAGGGTATCAATGTGCAACCGAAATATTAAATGGGAGTCAAACGATATGCCCATATATATATAACTAATAACAGGGGTTAGGATGGTATTAGAGCTGGTGCTGATCTGGAACTCAGTCATTGGTAGCTTTAGAAATTTAGCCTTGGTCCCAAATACCATTGTTACAGTCTTGTCAGTGTTTAAAAACAGTTTGTTTTGGGAAATCCAATTTTCAAGTCTCAAAAAATCAGATTGAAGTACGTGTTCAAAGTCAGAGAGGCTATGGCTGTGTGCATACAGTATTATGTCATCTGCATACATGTGTATTGAGGCTCCATTAAAAGCTGTAGGAAGATTATTGCTGAATACTGAGAAGAGTAGGGGCCCCAGAACAGAGCCTAGTGGGACACCACAGGTGATATCCAAGGGGTTGGAGTTAGTGCACGAGATAGACGCATACCCGATAGGTAGGAATGAAACCAGCTTAAAGCATGCTTCCCTATTCCAGAGCACTGAAGTTTGTTTAGCAAGATAACATGATCAACAGTATCAAAAGCCTTTGTAAAAATCTAGGAAAATGACACCAGTAAGTTGTCCCAGTTCAATTCCACACTGGATTTAATTGCAAACTTTTAGGAGGGTAGTTAATATGTAGTGTTTGGGTCAAAAGCCAGATTGGAATTGGCTAGTGAAATTTGTCTTGGTATAATAATCGCTTAATTGGGAGTGAAAACATTTTTCCAGGACTTTGGATAGTATTTGGAGAAGAGAGATTGGCCTGTAGTCTGAGACAGTGTTTTTGTCCCCACTTTTGAAGATTAGGACAACTCTGGCAGTTTTCCAGATCTTAGGGATATGGCCTGAAGACAAGATAGAGTTGACTAGGAAAGCAATCGGTTTGGCAATGGCTGGAGCACAAAGTCTTAGGAACTTAGATTGCAGTAGGTCAGGTTCACACTAACTGTTTAGCTTTAATTGGAGGAAAGCTTGTGTAATCTCCTCTTCAGATATTGGGAAAAATTGAAAATTGTGGGCAGTGTTGGGCGAGGGTATGGCTATAGGGGTTCTCTCAGATTGAGCTTCATGTTTGTAGTTTGGGTGCGTTTTGCTAATAAGTTAGTAGCACACCCCACAAAGTATTCATTGAATGCATTTGCAATGTCAATGGGATTTGTCAGAGTAATATCATCCTTAATGATATTACATGGTTATTGATGGCTAGAAGGCTGGAATATATTGTTTGTAACCCTCTGTGTCTGCAGGCAACACAGGACTCTGCCCCGTTAACTGGTATGCTCTCTATAGGACACGTGACTATGATAAGACAGTACGAGAGCTGGTGAAGGAGACAGAGTGTAACTATAAGACAGGGAGGTATCATAAAAAGACCATAGATTATTAGTTTAATATATATATAAAAATATACTATATATCCATATACTAAATAGATATAAAAAAATGTATAGTATATGTATACAGCTCAACCCCCTTATAACGCTGTGCTTGGGGTCCAAAGAATCACATCGCGCTATAAGCGGACCGCGTTAGAAATAATGTACAATTGGATGCATTGTGCAATAAAGTATTTACGATACCAATAATCGTGTTGTAAAGTATTCATAAATACGAAAATTGGGAGCCATGCGTGCATCGCGTTATAAGCGGATCCGTGTTGTAACGGATCGCGTTATAACGGGGTTGAGCTGTATATAGTATATTTTTATATATTTTTTTTAACTAATAATCTATTATGTATTTTTATGATATTTTTATGATATTATTATCTATTGTTCACAATCCCATCCACATTAATTGCCATTTATTATTCATTATCCCTGTATTGCACCTTGTCCTGTGATACACCATTGAATCACCATGTAAAGGTTATTGCTTTATTTTTGTACCTGTGATTAACTCTGTGTTTTCGCTCTCGATATGTTTCAGCATTCCTCACATCATATCATTTCTGTTACTAGAAATGTAGAAAGCATGTGTAGCATTAGGGAGTGTTTTTTATTTGATGAGATAATTATAAAAAATTTTTTAATGTTATATTATCCATGTTGGAGTTTTTTTGTATTATATTAATTAAAAGTTTTTTTATCAGTGTGTCTTTAATCATTATATTAATCATTGTATAAACATTATCTGTGAATACTAACCAGGTAATTCTGTCAGGAGAAGCTCCGAGCGCGGGTGAGAGGCGCTGACGGAGGAGACCGGAGTCTGCGTGTGTCTCTACATGCCCAGCAGCTGATTTGGGAGCAGTCGTTTCGGGAGAAGTGTGCCCGAAGTCACTTCTTGCTTATACACCAGCGGGAGAGTGTGAGTTTGTTTCCTCCCTCCTGTGTTTGTCATCATGAGTAAATGTTAATACACTATACCCTCTGCATTTGTGTTCTTTTCTTCATATGAGTTTAACCAGGAGTCCACGCACCTGAGGAGTTCCACACATGGAGTGACAGTATTATGTGTTTTTAGTGCTATATATCACTGGGTTTGAGCTAGCTGGGAATGTGTGTTAATCAATTTCTGACTGGTAACAGTTGTATGGAGGTAGGTGGCACCTCCCCCCAGAGCTCACTCCTCTTCACCTTTTTAACTTGGGAGGTCTTCTCACTTTGCTGCAAGAACAGGACCTACTATGGTTTTTTCCCCTCATACAGAGGTAAAAGGAAGGGTTCACAGTGTAGTGTAGGACCTGCATTATTGGTTATACCTTGACGTTTGGTATGCATGCTTCTAACGCTTTGGCCAAAGGGTTTAACTAAATAACCAAGTAATTATTATTATTATTGAAGTATTTGAACTTTGTACTTATTACTATATATGTTTTGTCAATTGGATGTAGCATTGGGCACCCCTGTCTTATGTGGTAGCATGACACTGCTTTATAATCTTTCAATTGACCAGTTTGGCCCCAGATTGTAGAAGGCTACTAAATGAATCATTGTGTGTTGACTCCATCATATACAGGTTCCCATAATACAATATACAGGGACATTCTCATACAAGTGTGCAACCACTTATGAGCCATATGCATGGTAAAAGGGATCAGAAAGGCTGAACTTAAACAGAGATGCAATTTATAATATACTGTACTAGCTGAAAGTACCCCGCGCAGCTCAGAAATTCTTAGAAACCAAAAAATACTGAGATTTAAAAATAGATCATTCATTTTGTTTAGTTTCTTAATGAGAAATCCCCTGATAAAGCAACAATAACTCCAACCACAATAGCTCCTTGATCTCTGGAACCATCGAGCAAAATGTGGTTACGATATCTTTAGAGGTATCCAAATGCATTGCGAACAGACAGAGAAACAACCTTTCTGAAATATAGAGTACAGGCATACCCCGCATTAACGTACGCAATGGGACCGGAGCCGTATGTAAAGCGAAAATGTACTTAAAGTGAAGCACGACCTTTTCCCCACTTATCGATGCATTTACTGTACTGCAATCGTTACATACGTGCATAACTGATGTAAATAAGGCATTTGTAACAGGCTCTATAGTCTCCCCGCTTGCGCACAGCTTCGGTACAGGTAGGGAGCCGGTATTGCTGTTCAGGACGTGCTGACAGGCGCATGCGCGAGCTGCCGTTTGCCTATTGGGCGATATGTACTTACTCGCGAGTGTACTTAAAGTGAGTGTCCTTAAAGCGCGGTATGCCTGTACGCAACTTGAACTAAAACTAAGGGCAGCTGAAAATCTGCACTTTCATTCTGCTGTGATTATTCTTGCTGGCCCTGGTAATAATATTTTAATATTTGAAAAAGGTCATCATATTATAAAATTTTTTTTAATTATTTTATTTTACTGGTTAAGAAAGTTTGTTAAAAAAAAACAAACCTGCTGACGATATCTGCTGCTTGGCTACTGCTGCTGAATTCCTTTATCATAATCAAAAACATACTCGCAAACTGCTCTCTGTAGTGCTATGATTTAAAAGCATTTTAGTGGCACGTTACACATCATTATAACCCAATTACCGGGTTAATTGATAGTAGGCAGTAATTACGCGACCTTGCTGAAATTTGAGGTTGGCCAAGTTATTTTTTTTTAACAGCTTGCTAAAAAAGAATACCAAGTCAAATTTACATTTCAGAACATGTAAAAGCGCTACTTTGTCCCAGATTAAAATGACTTAAGTAATTAAGAAATATTTTGCGTTGATGCATAGAAAGTAGAAAAACAAACAAACAAGAAAACAGATGCACAAATGAATATAAAGCCGGCTGTCCTACTGCTCGAAAAACGAACGTCAAACGTTTTGCAAGAAAAAGCATCAGATTTAACAGTGAAATGGATATTTTGAAATCACGTGCTCTTGCATTAAGACTTTGATAAACTATCTTGAAATGTCCAGAACAAGCCGCTATTTAGAAAGCCAGGGCCATATGAGAACCGTGGTCAGAAAAGATTTGGCACAGCTACAGAGAAAAACAAACTTGCATCTGGAGTGTGCCATGGTGTAGTATTGATTATGTATTGATTATTATACCAGTAAAAGTCACCATGTCTTTAACACTGTACAGCATGTGGAGGCTATACAGTAAGTGTGTAGATTTTCCTATCCAAATGTACCGCACAAATACATTTCCACATACTGTATCTCTAGATTACAATGAGAGGGGCTTCATGTCTCTCTAATCATGCAATTGTTCAATCTGTCTATGGCTCTGTTCAATACTCTCTGAAAATGTTTGCCTTTTGCTGTGGAAGAGTTCAGCTGCACTCAAATAGTGTCTTTACAGCACATGCAATAAGGAGCCTATAACTGAATATGCTTCAGAGAATCTGAGCTATTGCCCTTCACATACAGTATACAGTACCAACTGTAGGTCACATAGCAGAAGGAGAAAATGCAATGTAGTAACTTAAGGGTTTGTAATAGTGTGAAGAGTAATGTTTGATCAATCACACACACACACACCCACACACACAAACACACACACCATTCTATTTTAAGTAAAACATAGCTAGTTCTAGCTAAATATAGCAAGTAGTTAGCATGTGCTCCAACTTAGAATAAAATGCAATAGAATACCTTGGATAAGACTTGCACTTTGTTGTTCAATGACAGGCTTGAAATACGTTCCACACATTGTACAATCCTTGTGCAGGCTTTAGCTTCATTCTGGGACATCCAAAGAACGTGTTCATCTACTGACATGATATTGCTGGCAGTTTCAATCATGACATCCCCAAGCTGTGAAGAAAGCAAAGCACAAAGGTCCGTATTTACTGAGCAGTCATCTGGAATGAGACATCTTCCGCCACACTGGCAGACGGCCTTATGGCAGAAGACTGCTTAGTAAATAATTATTTGTGAAGCCTGTTTAGCTTCAGAGTAACAAAAATGTATGATTTTTAGATGGTGTATGTATGCACCATCCACCTATACTCTCCAACTCCAAGTCAAATCTACAAACTCTCCATCTAAATGCATTTCAGTAGCCTGGACTTACTGTCTGACCCCTTCTCCCCATACTTACAGATGTAGCCAGACTTACTGTCCATGCTGCTGATGAAATCCATGGAAATACTACGGCATCCCCCGCAGCAGGAATTAACACAGTGGAGGTCTGATGTGGAAGTACTGTATGGAACCGCCACTGGTCACACCGGATTTTACAAAAACCATCTGTACAAATGTACTTAAAGTAGTACTTTTGGCCAGGCACTGCCATCAGCTGCACTTACTCCTTCCCCTTCTGTCTTGGTAAGTCTACAAGCATACCACTGAGGGCCCGATGCACTAAGCTCCACTAGGCTATTTAACCTACCGTTAACCTGAATTAACGTTGTTAGGTTAATCGTATCACATATCCACTAAAGAGAATAACCGAACGCTAACCCCAGTGTTTCTCCTTCAAATAACGTATGGTTACATATTTCCCGCCATTAGTGCTAACGATATGCAAAAGAGGCGTTCCCCCTAACATTGCATATCCACGAAAGGCTGTTCAAGTTAATGCAAGGAATTAACGTCACATTATTTAGGTCATACGTACAGGTGGTATTACTCCCATCCAGACCTTGAAATATGGGTTGTGGTGCAAGGGAGAGGAGTTAGAGAGAGTCTTATTTAACAAGAGTCCCAAGTGACTTACAGTAATTCACTCCTCCTCAAATACAGATGTTTTTTGAACCATGTTACAGTATTTGAGCGCAAGGCAGTGCTGATTTAATCAGAAGTTAAGCTTATGCTAAGGAGTTAAACAATAGCCTTTGTTTATGTATATAATTACCCTTGTGGATATGCGTTAAAGCCAGGGTAAATAAAGTCAGTTACTAATTTAGGTAACCTAACATTATTTGCCCTTGGTTTAATGGAATTTGAGTTTGTTCTTGCCCTCAGCTTATACAGAGACATAACCTGCTCAGTCTTTTCAGACAGACGGGAGAATTGAACCTCTATTTTACACAATATTGTGGATCTAGGCTACTTTATATTATCATCATTCAGTTTTAGCAAAAGCCACATCTGCATTATCACAATTAAACATCAGACTCGATTGGAGCTATTCTTCCGTCACTTTGTCAGTCTCAAAGCCTCAACATGCCAGCTACAGTACACTATGCAATTCCTTTCTCACTACCACTCTGGGTCCTTCCACGGTGACCGATTCTCAACTTTGCTTTTCTCAAACTCCATGCAGAAGTAATTCATTTCCCAACATCTCATGCACCATCTCTAATCCTCCAAATTGACAAACTTGGCAGAACTACTCATAACTTGGGCAATTCAGCCATAGGCAACAGCTTCAACTCCCAGGACACACGTTACAACCATCTGCCCGAAATGTCTCTTCCCAGATAATGACTAGCACACTTACAGTATCCTTATTTAACATTCCTGCCCTACGAAAATCTCTATAGCATTACCCTCCTGAAGCTTCACTTATTTTCTCATCTTATTTTATTTTTTTTTCAAATGTTTCCATAAAACCATTTAATCTACAAAAGCCTTCTCATATGTATGTCTTAACATCATCTCTTGTTTTTGGGAGTCAGAAATTGTCAAGGAACTCACCCACAAAGAGATTTCAAAAAGATTTCAGTTTCTTGTTATTCCCTCTCATCCCTCTTGCAGAGCCAGGCCAATGGACATCACAACCAGGAAAGTGTCCCATAAAAAAAGGCTGATAATTGACCTGTCCGTTCCCCAATCCAAATCTGTTCCAAGTAACTATTGACTAATTACATCAGCGGAGTTCTCCTTACAGCATGCTGGATAGAGAATATCTACTGCAGTATATCAAGCAACTTGGCAAAGATTCTTGGCTATCGAAGTCAAATATTGCAGATGCCTACAAACTCCTGCACGCCTCACTCTGGCACCTTCATGGCATCAAATAGAGGGAGACATATTACTTTGGGGTCCTTCTAACCTTGGGCTCCAAAAGTAGGCCAAAATGATTTGATCTTTTAGAAGGTATGCTGTTTTGGGTTGTACTAAAGTCCTGTCGTTGTACAGTGATTATTCATCCTGTAGACCAGAGCTCTTCAAAGAGGTTTGTGGGCCAAATGCGGCCCCTGGAATAACTTGAAGCTGCAATCCGCTCTGCTCATGACATTATCCAGATTAAGGATGTGAGAACTTTTCTCCCAAATTTGCAAAGTTTGTCAATTTTTGGGTGAACTTCCACAAATCGAACTTTTTAAACGAGAGAGACAGAGACAGACAGAGAGACAGAGAGACAGAGAGACAGAGACAGAGAGAGACAGAGACAGAGACAGAGAGAGACAGAGAGACAGAGACAGAGACAGAGAGAGACAGAGACAGAGAGAGAGATGATCAATGTGCACACTTTAAAGAGGTGCACGCATGGGACAATTCCTGAAAATCGGAAACATAACTTTTAATGAAATACTTCAAATAGTTCTAAATCTCGGCAAGTAATGAAAAACAGAAATATGAAAAATGACTCATCTGTATTCAATGTAGTAATGTATATTAGAACATATATCACTATTATTATGTCCTATGTCAGAAATAAATATTTTCTTAATTAGCTCTGTGTCACAATTGTTCCTTAGAAATGGATATATAGCTTGTCATTATCATTATCATTATTATTATTATTATTGTCAGTACTGGTTACATTGGACAAATATTTGTCAGTTGCAATCTATATAGTTTGTATTAAAGCGGCAAAACATGTGAAATCTTATGGGTTTTTTTAAATAAATCAGTTCTGTTGTATTAGATAGTGACTGTGTTTGTTTTTTTATTCAACTCCATGCCATTTCAAATTAGCTTTAATATACTGGGCATCCTTTGATTTCTATAGCAGGTTTTAGCCCAACTCCCCCTAATAATTCGTTGCCAATGTTCCCAGTAGTTTGAGCTGTAAACTGTAACAATAGTGAATGTTACCTTAGTAATATCAGGATACATTGTTGCTGGGAAAAAAACATAAGGTTTCACATGTTTTGCTGCTTGAATAAAACCTTAATCCCTGGCGCTAGTGGTGCTATTGACATTAATCTAGAACAGCGGTGGCAAACTGGGGGGGAGCGCCCACCAGGGGGGGCGTGGGAGGTTTGTCTGGGGGGGGGGGGAGGGCGCGGGAGGTTGCAGAGGTCCCGCGTTCTTCCCCCAGGCATTTAATTTGATGCCGGGGGATCGTGTGAGGCCTCCGCAAACAAACAAAAAACCTTACTGGGATTCAGACGCTGTGACACATCTCCAGGGCAACGCGTCGTCAGATGACGCCGTGCGGTCATGTGACATCATCGGCGTCAAATTATGTTGCGGATCACGTGATCTGACATCACGTGATCCCGGAGCGTCATTTGACACAATTGGAAGGTAAGAGGGGGGCGCAGCTTCGGCACAGGCCAGACAGGGGGCGCAGCAGGAAAACGTTGCGCTCCCCTGATCTAGAAGACATGAGCTGTAATGGTGTTATTACTTTGCCACAGATAAAAAAACGCGTTTTCTAACTGACTACATGTATGTATGTATGTATGTATGTATGTGTGTATGTGTGTATGTGTGTATGTGTGTATGTGTGTATGTGTGTATGTGTGTATGTGTGTATGTATATCTTTATTCATATAGCGCTTCACAGCGGTACATATAAGGATGGGCTCCTTACACTTCCCATGTCCTGCGGACTACATAGATGTCGCCTGAAGACGTCAGAATAACTTGTCAATTTCGCCTAAACTTTTTGGGCTAAAAAGTTCTAGGAAACTCCTCAGCGAATATTAAAACTTTTTTTTAAAAGTTCAGGTGACACACAGGCGAGCTAAATTTGGGAAAGTCTACACATTTCTTATCCTGATTAACTTGCTGGCAGAAAGCATCAGTGTAGTCAAATGACATCTTCTTAACGAATACATCGTTACATAGTTACCTTGCAAAATAAATGAGGCTGAAAGACATATCTCCATCGAGTTCAACCTACTGTATGCTAAATTTAGACAACAGATACTTATCCTATATTTGTAATTACAGTATTTTGATACAGATGAAGGCAAACAAAAAAAAAAACCTGTGAAACATTATCCAATGATATTTCATAAGGGGAAAATATTTATTCTTTCCTGACTCCAGTAATGGCAATCAGATTTCTCCCATCCTTCCCATGTTTACTTATTTGGTATCTCCCTATCTACCTTTTGCCATGATAAGGCCAGAAAATATTCAGCATTTTAATAATCTGGCACACCAGAAGTTAATTTGAGTGGCAAGTATTTAAAAATACATGGAATTGTGTGCCCTGGCCTGACTTTCTGTGTTTGTCTAGTAATGAGGTTATCTCGGGCCAATGCCTGTTTTTGAAAGTGTAGAATTGAAATATGGAGTTGCAACTCTTTTCTGACAGTAGAAATAAACAAGACACCATTTAATATCACTTTAAAGGGATTCCTTAGGTGTCTGGAAACACCAGAGAGTGTGGCCAGAAAGATATTCCATGATTGTGTAGATTTACTAAATATAAAGATATCGGGGATCTAACAGCGATTCACGAGAATTGCAGATGTACAGTATCTTTGTTTACGTGTGCGATTAAATGTATTAAATAATGCTAAAAAATGATTATAAGGATGCAAAAGACAGGTATCCGATAGTCTCCCTAATGTCACATTAAACAAATCAATTTTGATATCTACACGTGTATTTTAATTAGATCAATGCAGCAGTGAAAGTGGCATCCTTTCAAATATGATAGAAAGGAAGTTATGGAGTATTATCCAGGCATCTTTTGATTTAAAATTACACTATTTTCTCTCCTCTAACCATAAAGGTGTCACTATAGATTCATGAGAGAGGGGGCTTATCTAGCTTCCAATGCAGGAAGTTTAGTCTATAAACCATTTGGGAATATACATTTAAAATTTAACAAGAGGTATGCTCTGATGTCAGCCACATGAATTATCATCTTTCATGCAAAAAACACCTCTTTGGAAGGAATCAGATATGATGTGGTAACGTATAGGAATTCTGCTTTTACCCTTTTATTTGATAAACTGTCTGTATGTTTTTGTAAAGCTTTACCTCTACCGTAAGCACTGTACTACTTTTGTATATTACATCTAAAATGTAATACGTCTTTTGGACTCTAATTGAACTTTGCATGTTTGGCAGATAGTAATTGTATTTTCTGCCACATTTTACTACAATACATTTTTGTATGCTAATTACATTTTTTTCTTGGTAAACAGGGACCAAAAACCCTGCAAGTACAATTTTATATACATTTTTGGTGGTGGCAGCATTAAGGTGATATTTGTGATGGATTGAAGGGAAGTATTAGTCATAGGTGAAAAGTGGGTCAGCTAGGTAGCTGTGTGTATTGACCCTTGTCACATATACAATAGAAATCATGTGCTTACAGGTGTGCCGTTCGTGACACCTTTCCTTTCTAAAAAGATGTCCAACCTTTTTTTTTTTTAAGAAATCTATTGTATCTGCCATCACAGTTTCCATGGGTAATGAATTCCACATAGTAACTGCTCTTACTGTAAAGAACCCTTTCCTTTGTTGCTGGTGAAATCTCCTTTCCTCTAATCTTAAGGGATAGCCCCGAGTCCTTTGTACTGCCCTTGGGATGAATAGTTCTTTTGAAAGCTCTTTGGATTGACCCTGAATATATTTGTAAATAGTTATTATATCCCCTCTTAGACGCCTCTTTTCTAATGCAAACACATCTAAATGTAGCTAGCCTCCTCATAAATCAGATTATCCATCCCCTTTATTAATTTGGTGGCTCCTCTCTGCACGTTTTCTAGTTTCAGAATGTATTTTTTATGGAGTGGTGCTCAAACATTTCCTCCAAACAATGAGTTAATAACCACCTGCAGAAGTGTTAATGCGTAACAAGACAAGGGTGTGTGTTAGCCAGAATCACTGCTTTCCATCATACCTAGAGATGGGCAAATTATTCCCCAAAGTTTGAATATGCCATGAAAACAGCATTTATTCACAAGTGGGAATATTATTATTATTATTTATTATTATTAAGTGTGAATATTCGGGAATTCTGTAAAAAAAAGTTTGGTTTGCCTAACTTAAAAAAGGTAAGTGCATTTGCTTTGACGAAGTTTAAAACTGCGAGAGACCCCCTTCTTTACTACAGTCCCAAGTTGCTTATATACCACCCCCAACACACCTTTAAACAGCACGTTGAGAGATACCCGAGAAATATGCAAATAGAAGTCATTAAACATACTTTGCATATCTTAATTGGCGTATTTCCCAGGTATTGCAGGTGTGCCCCTTTATGTTCACAGGTGTCGCTCCACGCTATCGCCATGCTTTTCCGTAAGTCGTTCAAAACAAAATATCCGAACAAACTTTTGCAGGTTTGCCAAGAAATAGAAAATATTGGGGTGAATATTGGCAGGCCGAATTCTGACACATTCCCCCATCTCTCATCATACCTTAATCTCACCCTTACATTTACTGGGGAACAGTAACCTTTGGAATTCCAGCCCGTCCTTCTGGTGCGTTGGAGGTAGCTACAGGCAAATTGTAGAGACTTGTAATGAAGTTTGTATGTGGATACAGATGGGACCCTCTCAGCTTGGTTCATTAGAGGATGACATGAGAGGGGACTCCCATTTCAATTGAACAGACAAATATGGTTCATCAGTTTGAAAGAACAGATGTGTGTGTTGTGTACAGGCAGACCCCACATTAACGTACGCAATGAGACCGGAGCATGTATGTAAAGCGAAAATGTACTTAAAGTGAAGCACTACCTTTTCCCACTTATCGATGCATGTACTGTACTGCAATCGTCATATACGTGCATAACTGATGTAAATAAGGCATTTGTAACAGGCTCTATAGTCTCCCCGCTTGCGCACACCTTCGGTAAAGGTCGGGAGCCGGTATTGCTGTTCAGGACGTGCTTACTGGCGCTTGCGTGTGCTGCCGTTTGCCTATTGAGCGAGATGTACTTACTCGCGAGTGTACTTAAAGTGAGTGTACTTAAACCGGGGTATGCCTGTACAGCTTATACATTAGTAGCTTAGTATATAGTTTTACTTTTGTATAACATACTCTAGTGTGCAGATACATTTCTACACTGGAAATACCTTAACATTATTTCGCATTTGCATCCAAGTGACTGATGCTCCTACAAAGCAAACGAAACACGATCCACTCTTTCCCACTTAAATGAAAGGATAAGCCGCCCTCCCCCTCCCCCTCCCCACACCACTTTTTCTCCCCTCAAACGGAGAGGAGGCGGAGCTGAAAGGTTTTCAATTGAACCATAAGATATATATATATATATATATATATATATATATTCCATTTAGAAAAGTCAGTAAAAAATATTTAAAATGTGTGAACCAGACGGTTTGATGGCCAAGATATAGTGTGTTGAATTTTAATTATAGAAGGTATATTAATGTGACATTCATTCTGTATTTGTAATTTGGACGTGCCATACATTATTTTAGTATATTGCTCTTTATAATTCAGCATTGAAGTGTTAATATTGTGAATATTTGCCTAATATAATGTTCACATGCAATAAAGAAACACATTAAAAAAATAATTAAATGAACGGATAAATATTATATCACTTACAGGAAATGCACATTGCATTTTTAAATCAATTCCTTCCAGACATCTTTTGCATTCAACTGAAATATAAAAACCTCTAAACAAATTATAAGCTTAAACAGCTCTCAAAAACAATGCAATGTTTTGTGTTTGAGAATTTACATACAGGTATTCCGAATGGCTGATTTGTTGACAAAAGCCAAATTCTTGCATAGCTATAAAAGTATTTTTAACAAAGCTAAGTGCTGCTAATAACATACAGGTGCGCCCACGAGTATTCTACAACTTGCCTTGGAAATTCTGGGGCAATATCCAGGTAATGCTCCCAACATTTCAGTGAAATTTCTGCAGACAGTCTAATGGCCCATCCGATTAACACAGCAGGGGGTCCCTGGCAGTCCCATTCAAACTGATCAGGGATCCCTGCTGTGTTAATCCGATGGGCCATTAGTCTTTCTGCAGAAATGTCACAGAAAATGTTGCAGCATTACTGGGAGATTGTTGGTGATTGCCCCAGATTTTACAAGGCAGGTTTTAGAATACTCGTGGTCGCACCTCAGGGCCAGCAACAGTGGGGGACAAAGGGCACTGGGGTCCCGGGCCCAGTGGGTTAAGGGGGCCTGGCCGCTCGGGCCCCTTGCGCGGCCGGGCGCCAGTTAATTAAAAAAAAAAACTCTGCGGCGCCGGATCTCACTGTTGGCAGCACCGGAAATAGGGTGGGTTAAGGCTTCCGGCGCGGCGTGAGAGGGAGGCCCGGCGCGCGCGGGAGCAGCATTGGGTGACAGGTGCAGCGGGGCTGGCGGCAACTGCTGTCACCAGCCGCCGGGCCCCTCACAGCACTGCCACCTCCTCCTCCTCCCCCCCCCCCGCCGTCGTCGTCACCACGCTACCCCCTCCCCACCGGGCCGTCTCGACATCCCCCCCTCGCAGCATCGGGCCAACACCGGCCCCACCCTCGCAGCACACACGTGGCGTGCCTGCAGCAGGGCCGGGGCAACCGCTGTGACCAGCCGCCGGGCCCCCCGCTGTACCGCCACCCCCCGAAGCCGCCAGACACCCCCCCGCAGCCGCGGGACACCCCCGTACCGGCCTCCCCCCAGCATCGCCCCCCACCAGCACTGCCGCCACCACCCGCAGGCACCGGCCCGCCGCGCCCCCCCCCCCCCTGCAGGCAAGTCTGATTTTTTAATATATATATATTTATGCATATGTATTGTGGTATTTGTTATATGGATTGGGGGGCTTGGGGTATTTGTTATATGGATTGGGGGGCTTGGGGTATTTGTTATATGGATTGGGGGGCTTGGGGTATTTGTTATATGGATTGGGGGGCTTGGGGTATTTGTTATATGGATTGGGGGGCTTGGGGTATTTGTTATATGGATTGGGGGGCTTGGGGTATTTGTTATATGGATTGGGGGGCTTGGGGTATTTGTTATATGGATTGGGGGGCTTGGGGTATTTGTTATATGGATTGGGGGGCTTGGGTATTTGCTATATGGATTGGGGGGCTTGGGGTATTTGTTATATGGATTGGGAGGCTTGGGGTATTTGTTATATGGATTGGGAGGCTTGGGGTATTTGTTATATGGATTGGGGGGCTTGGGGTATTTGTTATATGGATTGGGGGCTTCGGGTATTTGTTATATGGATTGAGGATATATATATATATATATATATATATATTGGGTGGGTGGGGTTTTTGTATGCATTTGTGGGGGGGTTGTATATACTTGGGAGGTGGGGATTTTCTTTTAAGTATTTGGGGGTGGGAAGTTTTTTGCATTGGGTGGGAAGTTTTTTGGTATATACAGTATCTTGTGGGGGGAATTGTGTGTGGGGGGGCGGAGTGAGTGAGCGTGAAGTAATTGACGGAGGGAGAGGAGAGGGGGTGAGTGAGGAAAAGGGGCGAGTAAGATTGAGAAGCAGGGGAGAGAAATACATGCGAGGCGGGAGCGTGAGATGGGGTGAGACGGAAGGGAGAGAAATACATGGGATGGGGGATGGGGGAAGAGAGAGGGCTCGTGAGGTGTGAAATGGGGGGGAGGGGTGGCGGGCAATACCGCCGACACGGGGGGGGGTGGCGGGCAATAACGCCGACACGGGAAAGGGGGGGCCCTGCTTAAAATGTTTGTCCCGGGCCCCACGATTTCTGTTGGCACCCTGTCGCACCTGTAACATTTAAATTGATTCTCCGAAAAATGATAGATTTATATCCGCACAACCATACATGGCAACAGCAATTCATCTTGAACCAGTGTCAGTAACATGTTGTAGCAGAAGATTTTCTTTACCATAATTACAGTATATTATTCTTTTACCCATGTCATCTGTTCTGCATACAGCCTACTCACTTAATCCAAGTGCATTGGACTTTTTCTGCTGAAGAGTTCATACCATTTCTAGAACAGCTGCAATTTTGTGCCACATTTAGATTATTATAATTTACTTTCGAGAAGCATCGCCATGTTAGAAATAGACATTTTATTAAATGCATAAGATTTCATACCAAATAAAATAGCTGGGAATTGAATTTAAAATTGAGATGCCAACAAAAGACATTTATTAGACATAATAAAACATATTTAGTGTGCTCTAGTGCAGGGGGGCGCAAACTTTTTTCTCTGCGCCCCCCTGCCAGCGGTTCCTCTCTCTCTCTCCGCGTCCCCCCCACCCCCGCTTACCTCGGCTCTGGCGTCGGCACTTCACATTGTCATGGCAACGTGTCGAAGAAGCCGCCGGAGCCCAGGTAAGTTAGGATGCGCTTATAGTGCCGTCGCCGGCAACAGCGACGCGATGGCGACTGTGACGTCACGCTGCGGTCGTTGGAAAAATCAAATTGACTTGACTTCCAGCAACTGCGACCAATCAGTCGCGCCACACTTACTATAAGCGCACGCGACGGCTTCCATACATTTGTTTTGCGCGCGCACGTCCGTCGCAATTTCGGGTTGTGCGGTGGGAGTTTTAAAACTGAAAACTCCACCGGCGGCAAAGTACAGCGTTGACGCTGCTACTTTTTGCCGCTACAACCCAAAATTATTTTTGGGGCTGCAGTCGCGTCACGTGAGCTGGTTCAGCGAACCAGCTCCGTGACAAGTTCGCCACGCCCCCTGCCTAGGGTGACCATTCGTACCGTTTATACCGGTACAGTCCCGGTTTTTTGAGGCCTGTACCGGTTTAAGTCTGTCCCAGTTTTTGTCCCTGGTCCCGGTATTGCGGGGCAGCGGCGGTGAGGAGAATGCGGCAGGCCGGTAAGTATTTTCTATGTGTGTGTGTGAATGCTGCCGGGGGGACTGAGTGATGGAGAATGCCGGGGGCGGGACTTAGAATGCCGGCCGGCCCGCAGGTGATTGGATGAATGATGATGCCGGGGGCGGGACTTAGAATGCCGGCCGGCCCGCAGGGGATTGGATGAATGATGATGCCGGGGGCGGGACTTAGAATGCCGGCCGGCCCGCAGGGGATTGGTTGCAGGCAGGTCAGAGGAAGCCGGGGGCGGGACTTCCGCTTTGTGCAGAGCACACGTGTCTTCCCGGCTTCCTCTGTGCACGTGAGTGTCCCCCTTCTGTCCCGGGTCCCAGCCAGGGGGGGGTAATAGGAGGTGGTAGCGGGGGTGCGCCTGCCTTTGTACCACCTTGTACCTTTGCCCCCCCCCCCGGCGCTCCCAGCATTGCCCCCCCCGGCGCTCCCAGCATTGCCCCCCCCCCCCCCGGCGCTCCCAGCATTGCCCCCCCCCCGGCGCTCCCAGCATTGCCCTCCCCCCGGCGCTCCCAGCATTGCCCCCCCTGGCGTTCCCACTATTTCCCCCCCGGCGCTCCCACCATTGCCCCCCCGGCGCTCCCACCATTGCCCCCCCCGCGCTCCCACCATTGCCCATCGGCGCTCCCAGCTTTGCCCCCCCGGCGCTCACAGCTTTGCCCCCCCCCCGGCGCTCACAGCTTTGCCCCCCGCCGCTCACTTCCCCCCATCCCCTTGGTGTGGGAGATGGGCTCGGGGGCGGGCAGTGGTTGCTGCGCGGTCGCGGGCGGTGCAGGGGCTGGCGGGTGGTGCAGGGGGAGGCAGGGTGTATCTGTGGGTGTGTATCAGTGTGTGTATCAGTGTGTGTGTGTGTGTGTGTGTGTGTGTGTGTGTGTGTGTGTGTGTGTGTGTGTGTGTATGTGTATCAGTGTATCAGTGTGTGTGTGTATATGTGTATCAGTATGTGTATCAGTGTGTGTGTGTATCAGTGTGTGTGTGTGTGTGTGTGTGTGTGTGTGTGTGTGTGTGTGTGTATCAGTGTGTGTGTATGTGTGTGTGTATCAGTGGGTGTGTGTGTATCAGTGTGTGTGTGTATCAGTGGGTGTGTGTATGTGTATCAGTGTGTGTGTATCAGTGGGGGGGTGTTGTGTGTGTATCAGTGGGTGGGTGTGTATCAGTGGGTGTGTGTATCAGTGTGTGTGTGTGTATCAGTGGGTGTGTGTGTGTGTGTGTGTATGTGTATCAGTGTGTGTGTGTGTGTGTGTGTGTGTGTGTGTATGTGTATGTGTATCAGTGTGTATGTGTATCAGTGTGTGTGTATGTGTGTGTGTATCAGTGGGTGTGTGTGTATCATTGTGTGTGTGTATGTGGGTGTGTATCAGTGGGTGTGTGTATGTGTATCAGTGTGTGTGTATCAGTAGGGGTGTGTTGTGTGTGTATCAGTGGGGGGGTGTTGTGTGTGTATCAGTGGGTGTGTGTGTGTGTGTGTGTGTATCAGTGTGTGTGTGTGTGTGTGTGTGTGTGTGTATCAGTGGGTGGGTGTGTATCAGTGGGTGTGTGTGTATCAGTGGGTGTGTATCAGTGGGTGTGTATCAGTGGGTGTGTATCAGTGGGTGTGTATCAGTGGGTGTGTATCAGTGGGTGTGTATCAGTGGGTGTGTGTGTGTGTGTATCAGTGGGTGTGTGTGTATCAGTGGGTGTGTGTGTATCAGTGGGTGTGTGTGTGTATCAGTGGGTGTGTGTGTATCAGTGGGTGTGTGTGTATCAGTGGGTGTGTATCAGTGCCTGTGTGTGTGTGTGTGTGTGTGTGTGTGTGTGTGTGTGTGTGTGTGTGTGTGTGTGTGTGTGTGTGTGTGTGTGTATCGGTGTGTGTGTGTGTGTGTGTGTGTGTGTGTATCAGTGGGGGTGTGGGGGTGTGTATCAGTGGGGGTGGGGGGGTGTATCAGTGGGTGTGGGTGTGTGTATCAGTGTGGGGGTGTGTGTATCAGTGGGGTGGGGGTGTGTGTATCAGTGGGGGGGGTGTGTATCAGTGGGGGGTGTGTGTGTATCAGTGGGGGGGGGTGTGTATCAGTGGGGGGGTGTGTATCAGTATCAGTGTGTGTGTGTATCAGTATCAGTGTGTGTGTGTGTGTGTGTGTGTGTGTAACAGTATCAGTGGGGGTGTGTGTGCATCAGTGTGTGTGTGTGTGTGTGTATCAGTGTGTGTGTATCAGTGTGTGTGTCAGTGGGTGTGTGTCTCTCTCCCTCCCTCTTTCTCCCCCACCCTGTCTCCCTCCTTCCCTCCCACCCTGTCTCCCACCCTGTCTGCCTCCTTCCCTCCCACCCTGTCTCCCTCCTTCCCTCCTACCCTGTCTCCCTCCTTTCCTCCCACCCTGTCTCCCACCCTGTCTACCACCTTCCCTTCCACCCTGTCTCCCACCTTCCCTCCCACCCTGTCTCCCACCTTCCCTCCCACCCTGTCTCCCACCTTCCCTCCCACCTTCCCTCCCACCCTGTCTCCCTCCTTCCCTCCCACCCTGTCTCCCTCCTTCCCTCCCACCCTGTCTCCCTCCTTCCCTCCCACCCTGTCTCCCTCCTTCCCTCCCACCCTGTCTCCCTCCTTTCCTCCCACCCTGTCTCCCTCCTTTCCTCCCACCCTGTCTCCCACCCTGTCTCCCACCTTCCCTCCCACCCTGTCTCCCTCCTTCCCTCCCACCCTGTCTCCCACCTTCCCTCCCACCCTGTCTCCCACCTTCCCTCCCACCCTGTCTCCCTCCTTCCCTCCCACCCTGTCTCCCTCCTTCCCTCCCACCCTGTCTCCCTCCTTCCCTCCCACCCTGTCCCCCTCCTTCCCTCCCACCCTGTCTCCCTCCTTTCCTCCCACCCTGTCTCCCACCTTCCCTCCCACCCTGTCTCCCACCTTCCCTCCCACCCTGTCTCCCACCTTCCCTCCCACCCTGTCTCCCACCTTCCCTCCCACCTTCCCTCCCACCCTGTCTCCCTCCTTCCCTCCCACCCTGTCTCCCTCCTTCCCTCCCACCCTGTCTCCCTCCTTCCCTCCCACCCTGTCTCCCTCCTTTCCTCCCACCCTGTCTCCCTCCTTTCCTCCCACCCTGTCTCCCACCCTGTCTCCCACCTTCCCTCCCACCCTGTCTCCCTCCTTCCCTCCCACCCTGTCTCCCACCTTCCCTCCCACCCTGTCTCCCACCTTCCCTCCCACCCTGTCTCCCTCCTTCCCTCCCACCCTGTCTCCCTCCTTCCCTCCCACCCTGTCTCCCTCCTTCCCTCCCACCCTGTCCCCCTCCTTCCCTCCCACCCTGTCTCCCTCCTTTCCTCCCACCCTGTCTCCCTCCTTCTCTCCCACCCTGTCTCCCTCCTTCCCTCCCACCCTGTCTCCCTCCTTCCCTCCCTCCTTCCCTCCCACCCTGTCTCCCTCCTTCCCTCCCACCCTGTCTCCCTCCCTCCCACCCTGTCTCCCTCCCTCCCACCCTGTCTCCCTCCCTCCCACCCTGTCTCCCTCCCTCCCACCCTGTCTCCCTCCCTCCCACCCTGTCTCCCACCCTGTCTCCCTCCTTCCCTCCCACCCTGTCTCCCTCCTTCCCTCCCACCCTGTCTCCTTCCCTCCCTCCCACCCTGTCTCCTTCCCTCCCACCCTGTCTCCTTCCCTCCCTGTCTCCCACCCTGTCTCCCTGTCTCCCACCCTGTCTCCCTCCCTCCCTCCCACCCTGTCTCCCTTCCTCACCCTCCCTCCCTCACCCTCCCTCCCTGTCTCACCCTCCCTGTCTCACCCTCCCTCCCTGTCTCACCCTCCCTCCCTGTCTCACCCTCCCTCCCTACCTCCCTGTCTCACCCTCCCTGTCTCACCCTCCCTCCCTGTCTCACCCTCCCTCCCTGTCTCACCCTCCCTCCCTACCTCCCTGTCTCACCCTCCCTGTCTCACCCTCCCTCCCTGTCTCACCCTCCCTTCCTGTCTCACCCTCCCTCCCTCCCTGTCTCACCCTCCCTCCCTGTCTCACCCTCCCTCCCTGTCTCACCCTCTCACACTCCCTGTCTCACCCTCTCACACTCCCTGTCTCACCCTCTCACACTCCCTGTCTCACCCTCTCACACTCCCTCACCCTCCCTGTGTCACCCTCTCACCCTCCCTGTCTCACCCTCCCTATCTCACCCTCCCTATCTCACCCTCCCTATCTCACCCTCCCTGTCTCACCCTCCCTGTCTCCCTCCCTCCCTGTCTCCCTCCCTCACCCTCCCTCCCTCGCCCGCCCTCCCTCGCCCTCCCTCGCCCTGTCTCCCTTGCCCTCCCTCCCTCGCCCTGTCTCCCTCCCTCGCCCTGTCTCCCTCCCTCCCTCGCCCTCCCTCCCTCGCCCTGTCTCCCTCCCTGTCTGTCTCCCTCCCTCGCACTCCCTTCCTGTCTCCCTCCCTCGCCCTCCCTTCCTGTCTCCCTCCCTGTCTCCCTCGCCCTCCCTGTCTCCCTCGCCCTCCCTCCCTGTCTCCCTCCATCCCTGTCTCCCTCCCTCGCCCTCCCTCCAGCCCTGTCTCCCTCACTCGCCCTGTCTCCCTCCATCCCTGTCTCCATCCCTCGCCCTCCCTCCCTGTCTCCCTCACCCTCTGTCTTATCTTAACTGCCGTATACCTACACCGAAGTAACCTGCTCTGCTTTCTTCCAGATCTGACTCAAATTTCACGCGGGAGACATCGGAAGACAGGTAAGGAACACCTCCCCTCCAGTATAGTACCTTGAGGGACTGCGGATCAGGTAAGATCCCAGCTGGGATTGCTGCTTTTAGAAATTGTGAAGAGGGGGTGTCCTGACAATGGTTAATGGGTTCAGAATCATTCACATCTGGGTTTTTTTTTTGTTCGATTATTGAGGTGTACACATACACACACACACTCTCTCTCTCTCTAATGGTAGTAAAGTATAAGTGTACTACAATAAATAAACTGTTTATATATATATATATATATATATATATATATATATATATATATATATATATATAAAATGTGTCCCGGTTTTTCATTTTCAAAATCTGGTCACCCTACCCCTGCCACACCCTCAAACACCGCGACCCAACTCCTGCAGCCAAGGCACAGATCACTGGGCTGCAGGAGTGCACGGCGGAGGTGCGCATGGACGCTCGTGGCTGCAGCATCCACCCTGAACTCGGCCTAAGGTTTACAGAGGCCTTTGCCACTCCCCCGGCACTTAATTTAAGTGCCTTCGGGAAGCACGTGGGGCCTCTGTAAACCCCGCGCCCCCCGCAGACAGTCACGGCGCGCCCCTCAGTTTGCGCACCGCTGCTCTAGTGGTCGGTTTTAAAAATGATGACGGTGTTACTAAAACTAAACATTGGTGACCATAGTAAAAGCACAACTTTCAGTAGCAAATATTGTTTTTTTTGCCAAAACAAGAGACATTGTCATAATCTAAGGCAAAGAGAAAAAGTATAGGATGTCTGCACAACATAGAATAGTTTGTAAAGTTAGGTTTATTGCAGAATTCCTGGTAACTCAAAAATGTGGGGATATAGTATAATGTATGGGAAGACATACTAAATCCCCATTTAACATTCAGTTGTCATAATTAGCAGTAACATTGAAGGCACAGGCCAGTATGAATTATTGTCCCTTTTCTTTACCGAATTGCTACAATTTAAGTTGTCCTTGTCCCTGTTAACAAGTGAAGGGTTGTTGAAGTAACATTCCTGTCTAATCGTTTTTTAAGCATTGGAACTAGGGACTTTTTGGGCTAAACTGTCTTATTTTTAGTTATGGGACCCCCCCACCACCACCACCACCTCTCCCATTCCCGTTCCCGAGATACTTCCAGGTGTAGTTACTGGGTGTTCAATATGGCCGCCAAAATAACTAGCTGAAACACCAGTAACTGCACTGGTAAGTATCTCGGGAACCGGTGGGGGTGGGAGATGATGCTATAAATCTAAAAAACAATGTCCAGTTCTGGTGGGATTGCTGCTTTAACTTCTTGTAACTGCATTGGCTCCCACACGTTAGTCAGTGAACCAAATCTATAGAATGGGTCAATGTAAATCATGAGACTAGAGCTAACAGAGATTAGAGACTTGTGATTTTGTTTTGAGAATGATATGCTACAGTATATAACAAAGCTAGTTAGATTATGAGATTGTTGCTATCAAGCTCTTTGGAAGTTATAGAAGCTCAGAAGTAACCTCTTTTGACAACAAGGTAGGTCAAAGTGTCCCAAAGGAGAATGAGCCAGTACAACAACAAGAAGCACATACAGTTTATTTGCATTATCAGTCTCTGAATAGGGCTGTCTTCTGGATGGTAACACTACACCGGATACTTTCCATAAAGCAGCACTATGTACATGGTTACGTTTCACTGAAACCTTCTATGATGTAATGAGGCACATACTCAATAACAACAAATTCAATAACTGAAATCAGTACTCGAGGTAAAGTCTTACTTTGTTTCCTTTTCTGCAGGTAACATTGTTCATTATGTAATCCAGCATCCCGCTGTCTTTTTCCACTGCTTTGTTACTCAGTTACTCCCTAACATGAGTACTTACAATTTCATTTTATTTGTATTTACTATTAAAATTGATTTAAAGAAGCCTTTAGCTATCTAAAAAAATAAATCAATATTGTGTTATTGATTTTTGTACGTTTCACTTTTAACTAAAGACTAATAATGTACAGATGTGTCTCGACTTGTTAGCATTGAAAATTTCATGTACAGAAATTGATTGTGGAGGGTAACATAAACCGATTTCTTTTTTTTTCTAAGCCAGAAAGATGACATACATTTCTGCTCTTGGCCACCAATTTAAGTTCTAATACAACATGAAGATATAAAAAACGGTGATTTTTAACCTTTTTGTTGGTTAAGGAAACCTATAATTATGTTGTGAAATTCTGCGGAAGCCCAACCTCCTCTAACAGCACGTCTAAGATCAGATGCATTGTAAGGAGCCCCAACGCTCTCTAATAGTGTGTCTGAGATCAGATGCAATGTAAGGAACCCCAACCCTCTCTAATAGCACATCTGAGATCTGATGCATTGTAAGGAACCCCAGCCCTCTCTGTAATAGCGCGTCTGAGATCAGATGCATTGTAAGGAACCCCAACCCTCTCTAATAGCGCGTCTGAGATCAGATGCATTGGAAAGAACCCCAACCCTCTCTAATAGCGCGTCTGAGATCAGTTGCACTGTAAGGAACTTCAACCCTCTCTAATAGCGCGTCTGAGATCAGATGCATTGTAAATTCTTCTGTATTTGGTACAATTTTAAAATGACTGGAAAATTGTAGGGAATCCTTTAGGGATACCCGGGGAACCCAATGGTTCCTAGGAACGACTGTTGAAAAGCACATCTACAGTAGAAGCATTAGAACTTTACTTCTCAAAACTATAAAGTCTTGAAAAGTCCCAATAAGAAAACAAAGTTAACCATAACTAATGGATTTCCACAAGGACCATGTAAGCAACAGCGCCTAAATTTAAAATGTAAAAATTAGTTGATCAGATATTTTACTCAGTTCAAATAAATATTAAATAAGTTATAGTGGGTAAAAAAAGTGACACAAACCCTCCATCATACAATGTACTATACAGCAAATAAAATGACCACTTGTGGTGCATCTGCATGTCTCAGACAGGTCTGCAACCCTGTCTTTCCCCATAATTGCTTAGCATACAGTGCTTCCACTGCAGCCAGGGATTCTGGTTAATAACATGCAAACGAGCACATTTGTTCCACCTTAAATTGACTAAGAAGTAAAGTGTGACACTGTGTGCTCATTTGCATGTCATTACCCAGAATCCCTGGCTGCAGTGGAAGCACTGTATGCTAAGCAATTGTGAGGCTCAGGGAGCCACGCCGCCGTCAGCGTGCTCCCCACTCACCTCCACCGGCTCCTCCGCGCCGCTCGCTCCCACGTCCTACCACACCAGGCAACCACCGCTGCACTATCGCACGCTGGCACCAAAGCTAAATAGCTCAGATCATAGGCGCGCGCAGTGCTCCCTCGACCGCACGCACGCGCTCTCACGGAAGGTCTGCCTCCTCACCCAGTTCTACTCTTGGCACCGGCACACTGCCCAACCACAGCCCTTGCCCTGCACACACCTCCACTCTGCAAGGTCCTTATTGGACCCTCTCCCCTACTTATGCTTAGCTGCCCTATTGGCAAATCGGCGGAGCATAGAACCAGTTGGGTTGTACTTACCTCTTCTCTGCCTCCACAGTCTTGCCTTGTCTTGCTGTTCCCCATTCTGTGTACCGACCCGGCTTTCCATGACTATCCTCACCTCTCCAGACCTGACCTCGGCATTCGGACAAACGACCATTCTACTCTCTCCAAACCTGACCTCGGCAACCGGACAACGACGACTCTACCCTCTCCAAACCCGAACACGGCTAATAGTACCTGCAACGTTCCGCACCTCTCCTACTCTGACCCTGGCAAGTATATCGACCATCTGTACCTCTCCAACCCTATTAACTATGGCAATGGCTGATGTGCCTTACTTTCTTGACTATAAATGAAAATCAGAGTCACAGACTTAATTAATGTCTTATCTTTACTTCCCATAGTCTTGATGTTGGACTGTGATTTAAGCCAATATTTAACATAACCTACTTTTCTCTAGTAAGTTTATCAAGCCTTTAGAAGATGATAAACAATGAGGGGTTATTTAAGTCATGTTCAGCTTTTTCCTCTGCTGCAATTTCCATATATTTATATACATACACACATATACATATACACACACACACACACAAACAGACACACACACACACATATATATATATATATATACACACACACACACACAGTATAATATAAACAGAATATATCACATTTTAAACATGATTTAGCAATGGTGTTGCTTGCTGTATGGGAACACAATAACATTGGAACCTGTGTTTAACTACTTAGGAAATATTAAGGAAAGGCTTCTGTTTTAACCTACATGTTGGATTTGGTCCACAAATGGAATCATCTTTTCCATCATCGCAGCTACAAACTGCACATCCATCTTATCTGTGAAGCCGGAGGCTCCTGCAGTATGGGCCATTAGTTGCTGAGCATATTGAAGGACATTGGTGTTATTTACTGTCATCTGCAAACACATAATAATTATCTCATGTTATCATTATGTCAAGGGCCATAGATGACCAGCATATGAGAACAATTATAAGAACAAAAACAAATAAGATGAAGGGCCATATTAGCTAAGTGGTGCAAAACCTACATGGCATCCTCAGGCCCCAAGGTGAATTAAGGCTTAGCATCACTGAGCAAATCTGGGCCTTAATATAAAAATGACTGACAGTTGTTCAAGTCCCTCTGGGGCCTGTAATATCATGTTAAACAGTTACATACAGTAGTAGATGAGGTTGAAAAAGAACTATATGTCCATCAGGTTCAACCTGTGCTAAAATTAGACAACAGATACATATCCTATATTTGTATTTACAGTATATTGATCCAGAGGATGGCAAAACAACAAAACCCCAGTGATTATCCAATAATGTTTCCTTACTTATCTTTTGGGTTTTTACCGTCACAGTTTTGAGTAATTTCATCCATGACTTTTTGATTCAGGCTTAGGTTATGGGCATTTTTTCAGCGCAGCAGAGATTTCCCTGTTACATTAGTGTCATTCTAATGAAATAAACTTTGAATAATCCCCTGTCCTACCGGGCAGCATAGAATCTACTGTAAGTTTCTTAAAGAGGCAATCCAAGCTGGCCATTTTTTCCCGCCATTATTTTTAATTTTTTTCTAAATAGGTTTGAAGCAGGGGGTGTCTGGAGCTGAACCCCATTAAATTTCAGCTCTGGGGACTCCCTGAAGGAGGTGCAGGCAGTCGCTCCGCTCGGCCACTAGGGTTCACATAATGGCTGCTTTTCCAAGCTCCCGTGCTCTACGGGCCAATAGGAAGTCATGACGTCATCCGGTGCAGCTTCCTATTGGCCCACGTGACGCAGGAGTATTAAACTTGCAGGAGATACTGGTACCGCCTTTGGAGGCCTCTATCTCTGGAAGCGGGAGGTCCCCGGTGCTGAGATCAATGGAGTTCCGCTCCGGAGACCCCCTGCTGCAGTCCTATATCAAAACAGCTTGCATTGCTCCTTTAAATCTTATGCAGACGTGTTGGATATTTTTTGATGCAATGACAAAGGAAACGTATGCTGAGAGACACAAAAATGTGATGATAATTAAAATAATGTCTCTTATTTCACTCCTCCCTGATACGTCACAAAGTGCAAGATGGCGTAAAGAGAGCAAAAGAGAAGACAAGTCATTTGATAAACTGGTGCTCAGTTCAAATGCATGTTCAACATTTTGTGACAGTTAATTTAATGCCAATAACAGCATTTTTGGAGCTGGATAAATTGGTGCCTACTGTAAGATGTTAAATAAGACCATTTTTATGGTGTGAAATGGAAATAGCCCTTAGATAGCATGATTATACTGCTGCTGACACAGTAATTTTTCTTAACATTCTTTGAAATGCTGTCTCTCTATAAAAGAAGTAAAAACACAATTTCTGTTTCCATATCCCCAGATGTGGCTTCCTTTGCACATACCAAATCCTGTAATAATAATCTGTATTTATGAAAATAATCTAGCGTTGCCAAACATTCTTCAGGGAGAAATAATGGTTATCACATGTTCTACGACTAAAGAGAAAAGACTATAAGCATTTACCATACTAAAGGCATGAAGGAGCCTGGTTACTTCGTGAGAATAGGGACAATCGGAATAGTCTTCTTCTGCCCAATGTCCTGCCCGGTTACACTTACGCCAAGCTTTGTGCTCCATTTTTCTTTCCTGGTATAGTACTGAACTGAACGGAAACTGTCTGCATGGGTAGGAAGCTGTGACGCCAGCCAGTGTTTTAGGCCATCTAGTAGAAAAAAATTAATTTATAGTGTAAACTAATGTATAAAGAAACTGTTGACTAGCACATTTTGGTGTGGAAAATATAACTTCAGCTTTCACTTAAAGTGTAATGAAAAAGAAGAGATGTCTTTTTGCAGCTAACATTGGTTGAATAAAGCATACAATAACTGTTAAAACGGATTTATAAACTCATTTGACATGGTGCACTAACGGAAATCAGCAGTTACAATGTTTGAGGCTTGTACTGTACAATATAACAATTCACCTAAACACCATTAAGACCATTCATGTATGACTGGGAGTGAGGGTATTGGGAGTGCACATATTGAAAGAGAGATACAGTAGCGAGTGATATAGGGAGTTTGCATCATCAGAAATGTTTATGAGTTATTAGCATGAAGCCAGAATCTTAACTTCCCTCCCACAGAATGTGAGACAGGTGAAAGGGACACTGGGGTACAGAAAAAAAAACTAAGATTTTGCAACGTTAACTTCTATCCAGAAGTGGTAGTTTTCCTGTATAGGAAAAATTAAGCTTTTTCTTTTTTCTAACAGTAGTACAGTATACGCACTGCATGAGATGTCACAAAGGGGTTTGAAGTTGCTGGCTATACAGTAGCGAGCAGGTTTACTAGCAACACACTACTTTAACCCAGGCTGTGCTGAAAAGACTATGTTATACGGCAGGCATAAGCTTATAGAGAACCATGTTAAAATGGATAAGAAGCAAAAAGTGACACACTGAGTGCTCATTTGCATGTCATTACCCAGAATCCCTGGCTGCAGTGGAAGCGCGGTATTCTAAGAGATAAGGGGGAAAGGCAGGTTTGTGGACCTGTCTGAGATATGTAAATGTGTTCACTGGTGATATTTTTATTTGCTAGCTATAATAAAACTTATGATGACCTAACCCTAACAATTTCTTTCCATGCAATATTCTGCCTACGTCTCACGTTTTCCTGCTGTGCGTGAAATATTTTGGTCACCGTGAAATGTATCAAACCACGGCACATTCAGCATTACCCACTCTCCTGCATGTGTAAACCCACAGAGGAAGCATTGCATACAATGTTTGTTTGCTGGCGTTGTCAGGCTATCTTACTTTTCCATGTCTAATTCCACTCATCTAACAGTAACAGCAAAAAGAGTCTGCTGTCACAACAACGAGAACGTCACTTTAGAACTGTACCGCAGAATGAATAGAAGCAGTTAGTTTCAGCTCTACACTGGTCTCCCTGTCCTAGTATTTGACATGAGATCACAAACCTGAGAGACCTTTTTCCATAAGAGATTATCGGTGTGCACATGTATCATTGTGAAGATGCCCTAGGAACAACATCTTGCACCAACCCTATATTTAACGGGTTTAAAGGCTCTGGGCAATTTACAATGGATTCACTTTCAGATGTAGACTAATAGACGGACTGGCACACACTTTTGATATACAGTATGCTTTAAAACACATTTCACTGAACTTTTCTGAAAGATGATCGATAAGGATGAGACTGTGCACTGCTCCTCTTTTGATTTATATCCAATGACAACCTGCCCTTGGCATTGACTAGATGGAAGAATTTATCAATCTTTTATACCTAACAAAAAAGTCATGTATTTTCTTGCATGAAGGTGATGGGATATGGCAGTGTTCAGTAAAGCTGTACGTACACTTACAACATGTGAATGGCAAAACGGAGCCACTTATCCATCTGACAGGTCACTTTAGGACACCTTGGAGCTGCTCTCTAAAGCATTTTTAAGCTCGAACATGTTGTTACTAATTTGACAGGAGACGACACTTTCAGCCCTAACCGCGGAAACATTGTTAGATAAGTTTAGAGTACTGCTAATGCAATCCTTTATATAAATGCTGCTAATATATTCAGTTCCTGTTATTATAACTGTCATTGGGATCTGTTCAGGGAAAATACAAAGTAGTTTAGTGATTCATTAGCCATTAGTTTTAGAATTTCATGCTATAGAAGCCTCACATTAAACAAACGTGAATACAAAATAGTCATTTGTACACTTCTCTATCGAGTTAAAAGAACAAAATGCGGTTCCCTGTAATAAAGCTCAGTATATTATGAAAAGCCTCCAGTTGCCACCATGTAAGTGCCTATATTATAGCTTCTTAATCTCTTCAGGAGCTTGAAACTCTATCGCTATTCAATCTGCGCCGAAGCTGTTTTCCTAACGTGTGGGAAGATCTCAGTTTTATTTAGTTCAATGGACCGGGAATCTTTCCAGGCAATGGGAAGATGGATTCATAGCATATTCAACAGGGACCAGTGCGTTATTATCTATATCAGGACTGCAATAGAGCACACAAGAACACGTCGCTCACCAAACAAACAACACAAAGCTATCTGGTGCATGGGGGAGAGAGTCGCATAGAACACACAGATAAATGATCACAAAGGATCACAAAAAAGCCCCCAGTAATTGCACTCTAAATAGGTGACACTAACAATAATAGTGTCAGCTCAATAGAAGCCAAAAATAGCCAAATCCCTCAGTGGGGTCAACCACAAAGGTCACACTAAAGTACACAAAAATAATAAAGTTTTATTAAACCAATAATAAAGTTAAAATTTAAAGTTTTTTTAACTTTATTATTGGTTTAATAAAACTTTATTATTTGTGTGTGTTCTATATCAGGGCTGTCAAACACGCGGCCCATAAGTTGCTGCCATGATGCCCGTGCCCGCTCATCAGACACACGCTGTGCTGGAAGCAGGGGGGGAGGGGAGAGGTGGCTCAACTGGGCCCCGGCCGGCTGGCGCTGGAAGTTGCATCTGGCTGCTGGGACCCTTATAGCTGGCAGGCCTTCTCTCCCCCCGCTGCTGCGTGCCCGAAGTAGGGCCTGGCCAGAAATTGGGCCCCAACATCTATGACCGTTCAGCACTGGAGCCTCCCCAAAGGTAAAAAAATATATTAAAAAAAGATTGTATTGTGTGGGAGGGGTAATGTGTATTGTTTGTGGTGGAGGGGTATTGTGTGTAAGTGTGTGTACTGTGGGGAAAGGGAAAAGGTAGGGGAGGGGGAAAGAGAAAGGTGGGAAAGAGACATTCTCTCTCAGTGCCACTTACCGGGATTCTGTTTCCTCTTCACTAGAGACTTGTCTGGAAGGGGTAAGGGGATTGGGAGAGAGGGAGAGAATGGAGAGAATGGATGGGGAGAGGGAGTGGATGGGGAGAGAGGGAGGAGATGGGGAGGATGGGGTGTGGGAGAGAGGAGATGGGAAGAAGGAGGGGATGGAGAGAGGGAGGGGATGTGGAGAGGGGATATGCTGAGAGGGGATGGGGAGGAGTTGATGGGGAGAGAGGGGATGGGGGTGAGGGGTTAGGAATGGATGGTAAGAGAGGAGGGTAAGGGGGAGAGAGAGAGGAAATGACGAGAGATAGCTACAGGACAGAGAGAGATACCAGTGACATTTACATATTTTTAAGAAGGATAGCTCAAAGAAGTGTATGCATAGGTTATAGTGACTACTTATTTTAGTCTTGGAGTCGGACTTAAGAATTGCCACCCCAGATAGTCTACGTTTGATGGGCCTGATCTAGGTGATGAAGAGGTGAAAAGAATTTCACACCGCAAAATAAAGAGGTCACATTATTATTATTATTATTATTCAGTTAAAACTGTTAATTTGCTTTTGTAACCCCCTTTAGGGACTACTGGGGTCTTAGGGGGTTAACTGTGTGGGCTCACATAGAGTAAACCCCTTTCCCTGAGTGCTGGGGTGACTCAGAAGAAGTGAAGCCCCATCTCCTTTCTGTCTGGGGATAGTGACATCAGATTGGGTTATAAATAGGAGGAGAGAAGCTTCTAGAACTCAGGTTCCAGGGAGTAGTGACACTTGGAGGAGCCTCAGACTTGGGAAGTGTAAATAGCTTCCCAGTAGGGGAATAGATGCTGTATATAGATGTATTCCTATTTTGTTGTTTTGTGGTCAGAGAAGTGCCCCCTGAAGTAAGGCCCATAGCCATGATAGATAATGACAGTTTCCCCCTTCCCATAGGGGAAGCCTGGGTCCTTTACAGGTTGTATTAACCGTATGTAGAGGTGAGAACAGCTCCAAAGAACAGCTTCAATAAAGGTAATCAGAACAAGTCTGAATATACCCAGAATAATGTCCAGAAAGATATAATCGGAGTAATGTGTGGATTAACATCTGCAGCATCAAACAGGTAAGTGGTGAAGTATGTTACGATATGACGAAGATAATAGAGGAAACCGGAGGGGAAAGATGGACATATATTGGGGAACTAGGTGGGATAAGTGAAGCTGTAATAAACAAAACCTCTACTTCCCTGTTCCGTTGCGTGGTTCCCTGTCCTCACTTCTGCATCCCTTTGATCCGGCGGTACTAGAATCAATACCTGGATTCCTCTATGTAAATCCTGGAGCTCCCGAGTGCTGGCGCCAAATCAAAGATAGGGCTACAGACCGTCCGGGAAGAGGCTCCTGTTGATCTCCTGTTACACGTGGGGTTACCCGGCTTCCGTCGGCGTTCTCCCGTGATGCATCATGTGTGTCCACAATAGCTGCGCTGCGGATGTGCGTCACTTCCAATCGGCAAACCATGAAATGTAGAAAAGATTGGTAGACAGCCAAAATCCAAAGAAAGTAAGCACCAATCAACTCGCCAGATAGAAAAAAATAAAAGATTTATTGATTACATATCTAAAAAACAAAGAACATGAAATACAAGACAAAAAAACTTCTCCTACGCGTTTCGGGCTCTGCAGCCCTTTCTCAAGGAGTTGCAGAGCCCGAAACGCGTAGGAGAAGTTTTTTTGTCTTGTATTTCATGTTTTGATTTTTAGATATGTAATCAATAAATCTTTTTTATTTTATTTTTTCTATCTGGTGAGTTGATTGGTGCTTACTTTCTTTGGCTGTCTACCAATCTTTTCTACATTACATTGTATTAACCCTATCCCTGGACCTTAGTTGCATCCACAATGATAGTAAGCCCACTATACAGTACCTGGATAACGATCCCGAGGGAATGAGGTGCAGAAAAATGGCAAAAGAGACATCCCCTGCCACCTCAGCACCAGAGTGCTAGAAGGGATGTCAGCAGGACAGTGTGCAGGAACGTGGACCCCTCAACTGCAAGAAGTAAGGGTACCCGAAGCTGGGACCCTACAAGTAGGGTAAACTCAATGTGATAGTCACTTAAGAAGGTAACAATGTGGCCCCCACCATGTATGAAACTGGGGAATATAGTGTATGTGTATATATTGTGAATCAACGTCACCTGTTTCCATAACTACAAAGTTCCTGGCATTGCATGGACCACCACCCCTTACAAAGTAATGCATCCTGAGTAGCCAACATCACAGACACCTATGTAACCACCCTAAGAGCCGGACACATAGGGCTACACTTTTTTTTACTAACCCCTTATGCAGCAAAACATGGATTATTAAGTAGCACAGGAGACAAGAGAATATTTACCTAAAATCCCCCTTGTTGTTGATTATTTTTTCCATGGGGCAATAGGGTGCACCAGTCTCAAGAACAACGATTTCTACTTTTTTGGTAATGCTTCCATAGGAAGTGTTCACTTGGCATTCCCAGTCTCCAGAGGCTTCCATGTCAATGCTGGACAGGATGAGCTCACTGCAAAACACAAGCAATGTCCATTAAGCTTTCATGCGCATGAGCTTGTCAGGATTACATCCTGTACGCAACACAGTTTATACCGTATGCATGGAACACTTGGCAAGATTTTCTAATTCAGTTGTCAATTACAATGGTGCCATGAGTGATCAGATGCTGACGCGATGCCATTTTCTCCATGGTTTCTTTGCATCCATTTTTGTGGCACAGCTACATTGACTTTGTCATTTGCATCTGAAAAATGCTAAAACTGCATGAAACCAAAAGTTTTTTTATTATATAAAAATGCCATAATACTGATGCATAAGAAGTTGCAACACAATCACAGCACAAATGTGCATCGCTTTCATTTGTATCAAAAAGTTAACATGCAGTTTAATTAGTTACTCCGCATCTGCATCATTTCCCAAGGTATTAGATTGAAGTACGGTAGCAATCAATTGTACTCACTGTTCTGAAGCATCGTTTCATAGGGCAAAAAAAAAAAAAAACAGTTTTGCCACCTTCTGTATTTATATCGTAAAGAGTGACACTGTACTCATTTGCATGTCATTACCCAGAATCCCTGGCGGCAGTGGAAGCACTTTTTGCTAAGCGATAGAAAGGGTAAGATAGGGTTGTAGACCTTTCAGACATGCAAATGTACCCACAAGTGGTCATTTTATTTACTGTATTTACAGTATATCAGGAGTTCACCCCTAAAAAATAACTCACATCATTTAAAGCAGCAGTCCAAGCTGACGTTTTTTTTCTACATTTTATTATTTTTCCCCTTAATATTTGCATCAATACAATCAACACAATGCGAAGTAATTAGATAAGTTGCCGATCGATCCTTTTTCCTGATTGTTCGGCAAAGATTCGGCTCAGGGGATCGATCGGCTGTCAGTGCAACAGAAGATGACCAAAGATACAAAGTTCTGTGGGGAAGATCATGTGACCAGGCAGTCACTAGATACAATTGGGGCACTGCTAGAGAGAGGGCAGAGTTCAAAAAGGGGTGTGCCAGAGCCTGTTTCAGAAGAGGAAGAGGATGTGACTTTGTAAATGGTTGCTATAGAAAGAAAAAATGCTTATTCATTATAATACATTACAAAATGTCACTCAGAGTTGTTTAAAAAAAACAAATGAAATGCTACAAGTATTTTTACGATAGTACAGAACTGATTTATTTAAAAAAAAAACACATGTAGAATATTGCTTGGTCAGCAGTTTTAAAGATATCTTCAAGTACTTTTCCGGTAATTAAATTACCGCTGAAGAAAACATATTGACATTTTTACTTGTAATCGAATTAACACTATAAAACCATACATTGTAATGACTAGTTCACAATGTTAAAGACTTCATATTTATTCTTCCCTGTGGAAAGAAAAATGAGTGCTTCTATACCATGAGGTCTACCGGAAAATTTACACTATACCATGGGGTCTACCGGATAATCTACACCAGAGTTTTCCAAACTGTGTGTCGCGACACGTTAGTGTATCGGCTGCAGTGTGTAGGTGTGTCGCGCCGAGAAACCTCTGAGCGGTGCGCAAACTGGGGCCCTGGGGGTGCACAAGATTATTTAGGGGAGGCGCGGGCGGTCAGGGCCGTCATCAGGGGGTTTGCCGGGCCGTGTGCCGTCCCCTTGACAAAACTGGTCACCACAGGGTGACAGGCGCGCGCTGGGGGAAAATAAATAAATAAAAATCCCCCCACCTGATTGGTTGGCGCGCAGCCAATCTCTATCCGAGCTGCACAGTGAGGAGGCGCCTTTTCCTGCATGGAGCGAGTAAGGTAAGTACAGCTCCATGCCTCCCTTACCTCCGATTTGCCCCCCCCCCCCCCCCCGTCTGATTTGCCCCCCGCTCCGATTGGCCCCCTGTGTGTCTGATCCCTGTTTGTGTGTGTTTGTGTGTGAGAGTGTAAAAGTGTGTGTGTGTGTGTGAGAGTAAGTGTGAGAGTAAGAGTGTGAGTGTGAGAGTAAGATAGTGTGAGAGTGTGTGTGAGAGTGTATGTGAGAGGGAATGAATACAGACACCAATCCACAGTCAGTCATAGTCACACGCACCCCAGTGTCTGTCACCCACCCTCTCTCTCTGTCATTTATGTATGTGTCTGTATCTCTTATAAGGGGTTTAACCTCCGGTTTGCTAGTAAAACTGTAATTACTGTGTCGCGAAATGATGCATGTCTAAAAAGCGTGTCACCAACATGAAAAGTTTGGAAAGCTCTGATGTACATTATACCATGAGGTCTACCGGAAAAGTACACTATACCGGGAGGTCTACCGGAAATGTACACTATACATGAGGTCGACCAGAAAAGTACACTATACCATGAGGTCTACCGGAAATGTACACATACCATACTGTGAGGTCTACCGGAAAATGTACACTATATTTCTTTACTGCTACTGACTATATTTCTTTACCTGTTCCTTATGCTTATCTTTTGCTCCTGCTTATGTTTTGGCTTGTTTTTTGGTTTAGTATTATTAAAGGTCCTTGTCTGTAATTTGGCTTGCCCCTTTTTGTTACTGAGTTCAGTACCTGTCCCTGTCCCAGTCCCGTTGTTTGAATCCAATCCCTGTCCCGCTCCTGCCCTGAAGCCTGCATGTGATCCAGACAACGCCACTTCACTGCCTGCCCTGAACACTGCTTGTGACCCCGTTTCACCTTCCCCTCCCCTCGCTGTACCGGCCACTGGGCTCCACACCTGCACTAGACATCCCGGTTTGTGACAGTGACCAAACAACTTGGATATACAGTATGGTTAAATCATACAAATGCCTTAAAAATTATACAGGAAAAAAAAGGAACAACCATTCCTAAATCAGTGCTCAGAAAAAACAAGTATATTGAGATACATTTGGCCATGCAAATAAGGCAGGTTCTGGTAAGTCCCAACTTGTAGTTGTATTCATAAAGGTAATAATCAATGTTTGAGAAAGTCACAATGTGCTCCAGAGAATAGCTATACAGGGGATGCCTGCAGCCCCACAAAAGTGGGGACAGTAGACCCCCTTATATTGATGCAATATAGTTCTCCTGGAGATAGACCAACAACGCCAATAGAGAGTCCTTGAGTAAATAAGAATTCAGATATTGCTCACGACCTTGTTGTTGAAGAGTCCGGTTTGGCGTGTTCCCTGCTCGCGTGTACAATTCCGGAAGATGTCCCGTGGGGGACGGGACGTAGCGCTGCGCTGCCTGAGAAAAAGAGATGATAGGAGCCGGATCACTATAAAAAATATTTATTTGGCTGTCAGCAACATGTTATAGTAGAGATGCAGGAACCTCTAACGCGTTACAGGTTCCCTCATCTTTGTTTTAACATGTTGCTGACAGCCAAATAAATATTTTTTATTGCGATCCGGTGCCCATGGCCTCTCTTTCTCAGACAGTGCAGCACTTTATCCCGCGCCCCTTAAAAATTATAGTTCAAGGCAAATTTCATTTAAACAATAGTCAATCTTACACTTGGATCTCAGGTGTTAAGCATACAGTATAGCAACATTTTACTTAAATTGAATAAAAGCACAATTTATTGGCAGGTTTTTCATCCTAAATACCAAGTTCTTAAACATGTTACACATCTATGAAAGCTATAAATACAGATTGCGCTAAACAGCGAAAGTAACTTCCAGATAATTTGATCTTCAATTTGTTTTCCTAAAAATAGCTGGTGACAACACATTTTAAAAATAGAGGCCCATGATTAAATCCCATCAAGCAGAAAACAGATGAACATCAGGAAAACAATTGTAAGACGTCAGATATAGGGAGAAATAATTCTTTGTCGAAGCAACCTTTGAAAGAGTTTTTAATGCATTTCTATTGAGCAGATGTTCAGCCAAGCATTCATCCACTGGCGTTCTGCAAGCAAAACTGAGCACGTGAAAGTTGAGTAGAGGTATCTGCACATATATTTTGGAGGTGCATTGCTCCCAAAACAGTACCCCCCCGTGGTGCTATCCCCATGATACATTTTAAAATAAACCCATTATTTCTCCAAAGCTAGATCTCCGACTTGACATCTTGCTGTAGGTTTTTGAAGAAAAGGATTGTCAAATGCGTGACCATTTCCTTTTTTCCAGCCTCAAAAATTCCTTCTTGTGTATCATTTCAAATGTAAGATGTACTTGCTGCAAGCAGCTTAGGAGCCAGGTGTAAAAAGGATGTGAAAAGTGGAAACAGAATTGTCAAACACAGTTGCTGTAATAATCTTCTTAAAGAGTTTATTCCTTCCAGAAAGTAACTCTCATGATTTTGATAACCCCCGCCCATTTTTTTTTCCAATGGTTTTGTTGAGGCAGACAAGGAAGGGGTCATTTGAATGGGGAAAAACTGGGGTGAGGATTGGTGGAGTTTGCACAGTATAGTTATTGGAAAGAGCTAAAGGAGGCCCTCCCTTTTTAACTTGTGACTGCCCGTCTTGGACTGCCCTCCCACCCTCCCCTTGGTTTTGTTGTTTTCCTGTGTGCTGTCATGTTTATTATTGTTGTTTTTTTTAATGAAGGACAAAACTATGTGATGGAAGAAAAAGTTTTATGACAGGAATTAAAATATAAAAACATGGAGGAGCATGCGCCACGCTCAGTGGAATGGCTGCGTGAGTGACAGGCTCCCAACACTGAGGAGAAATCGCCATGTCACCCACCAAGCATAGCAAAACCCAACAGAAGGGGGTACACCAGTTCATCACAAAAAAAGAGAGTTCTGCATACTGACCCAAGATGGCGGCCAGCAGCAGCATGGTGAATCTGATCTAGAGTCAGAATCCAAGACAGAGCAAGAGTCACGAAACACAACCAAAAAAGATATTAAAGATATTTTTAGCAATCTTTGGAACCTGATCCACGTGGAATTGCAAGAAGTCCTGGCTAAATTCAGGCAAGAACTTGCCTCGGTGGTAGGCCACACAGACCGCCTGGAAGTAAGGGCCAATGAGGCAGCCAGTGCCCTACATACCACAGCGGCTAGAATGCAGGTCCTTCAAGACCAATTTACTGATCTGGCATCCAGACAAGAAGGCGCCGATAATAGGGCCAGACGGAATAATCTCTGTATCAGGAATATTCCATAGAGCATCGTGGATCGTGATGCCTACTGTACCTGACCCGATGCTTTGGCTCCCTCCTCCCGGACATACCGGCGACCAACTGCTCATGGACTGGTGTCATAGGGCTCTCTGCCCTAAACCACCTTCAGGGGATAGAGCCCGTGGCATAATCCTGTGGCTGCACTTTTTTGTAAGATCAATAAGGCTCTGATGCGGGCGACCCAAGATCAAAAGCATTTGAAAACTCCACTCTACAGGTGTTCCAGGACATCGCCCCTTTCACTTTGACCCAGCGGAGGGCCTTACGACCGGTGATGAATATTGTCTAGGAGAAGGTCTGGTATAGATGGGGATTTCTCCTACAGGTTCATGGTAAGCTGCAAAGGCCGTACATTTGCCCTGGGGGCGATCGAGGAGGCGGCATTGAGAAGGCTATCCACAGGGTTTCGTACTCTAAGATCTGCCACACAACTGTACACAACTGTACACAAATTGTACTGTAGTCATCCTCAGTTACCCACTGCCTCATGGGAGGGAAGGAGATGAAGGGGGGGATATTCTTTATTTTTATAGTAGGATGGGGGTGAGAAAAAAAATTGGGGGGGGGAAAGACTAGGTCTAAGAAATCAATATGTTTTTTTATTGATCTGCTGTGGTATAGACCAATGGAAATGTAAGTTAATTGTATACATGTTAGGTTGTTTTGATAAAATTACACTTTAATATACTTAACCTCGGCTCCTGTTAAAAAAAAAAAAGGGGGGGGGGGAGAACTGGAAATCCTAATCCACAAAAAACTCTGTTCACACTGGACAGTGACAGAAGATACCTGATTGTAACAGGTGTTCGAGAACTGGAGGGCAAGGGGTATTCATAGAGTGAGGGATATTTTTATTTATTTATTTATAAAAATGTTTTACCAGGAAGTAATACATTGAGCATTACCTCTCGTTTTCAAGTATGTCCTGGGCACAGAGTTATAAAAATACATGGTTACATTAAAAGAACACGGTTACTAATGAATAACCACAATCTTTTGTATCATTGGGAGACTCACGTATTCTTTACCTGTTCCACAATCTACCCATCCCACATGACTCACATGGAATCCCTAAGAGTGAGAGATTTCGCTACCTATAGATCAAATGCTTTGTCCAGCGGTTTTGCCCGCCCCATTGTTGAACCCTTTTGAAGGGATGTATTTAGATGCACGTATCAAAAACGGCCTGGCTTCTGCCCTCTATATGACAATTTTCCTTAAATCCCCCAAAGTTAATTCTAAATTCATGCAACAATGGTGCAAGGAAATAATTCTGACACCGATTACTGCAAACCCAGAGCTCCTGTTGCTCTATGAAATATTTGTATAATCTTCTGCCATTAAGTTTACCAAACACAGTTTCTCAGTTTAGTATTTTGCCACACCGTATTTATGGGGACTATGGGCCTCATGCAGTAAGCGACGATTATGTGAAATCGGCAAGCTTATCGATTAGTCATGTTATTGGCGTTTTTCCCTCTCCGTATGCAGTAAGTGCCGAATACATTCAAAATCAACCAGAAAACAAATCCGCCCACTCTCACGATGATGAGCCGATCACACACAGGTGTATCGGCGTGCGTGGCGGGGTGCTGTTAGGTTGCACAATCACAAATCTTGCTGAATCAGGCGAAACAAGCATGTTTTTGATTGCGCGCCATATTTAAAGGCAACGTGTACTGCTAATCATTCTCTGTGTTGTTGGGAGTGAGAGAGAGAGAGAGACGCACAGAGCTGGACGATTGAAGATTTGCATATTGACTGAGAGACTTGTTGTGTATTGGGTGAGCTTTGTCCTTTGTTGTTTTGTTTACATCTTTGTCTTGTTTTATATGTGGAAGTGGGTCGTGTGATTGCCTGTACATTTCTTGTCTGTTTTTTGTGAGTGCTGGAAGTATGCCCGCAAAGCGTGGGAAGAGTGATGCTGGTGGGAGTGGGAGTGCTACTCGTGCGAGTACGCGTCGGAGTGAACGTTCTGTTCAGGGGAGTGATGTTGCTGGTGCACCGAGTGGTGTTGCTGGGAGTGGGAGTGCTGGTGCTGGGAGTGGGAGTGCTGTTGTTGGGAGTGGGAGTGCTGGTGCTGCGAGTGGTGTTGCTGGGAGTGGGAGTGCTGTTGTTGGGAGTGGGAGTGCTGTTGCTGTGAGTGGGAGTGCTGGTGCTGGGAGTGGGAGTGCTGTTGCTGTGAGTGGGAGTGCTGGTGCTGGGAGTGCTGGTGCTAGGAGTGTGAGTGCTGGTGCTAGGAGTGTGAGTGCTGGTGCTAGGAGTGGGAGTGCTGGTGCTAGGAGTGGGAGTGCTGGTGCTGGGAGTGCTGCTGGTGGCGCAGTTGCTGATGGGGTGTCTGGTGGTGGCGTGCTTGCTGGTGGCCAGCTTTTGGAGGCTCTTCCATTGGAAGAAGGAGAGTCCAGTCAGCACCAGCCAAGCTCTGACCCTAAACCTGCTCGGAAAAAACGTGTGGAGAAGCCACGTAATCCTCGCTTCAATGACCAGGAAAATAGGGCTCTTGTCACTGGCATTCTGGAGCACTATGACAGTCTCTATGGACATTTAGTAGGTAAGTGTAACTTTACATTTATTATTCAAATACATGTGATCCTAGGTCATCTGAGTTTTGTTCATATGCAAATATGGGTACACAATATCTTTCTATGTTCATTAGTGTGGAAACACAGCTTTTTATCATGCCTTACAAGGACAAATAAACACAGGCGGTCAATTTGCCAGAACTGCATACAATATGAATGCAACCTTGCTTACATGTATAGGTTTAGTAGTGAATGCTCATGTGCTGCACATATTACACATAAAACAGCATGTTTGCTATCTCTTGGAACAGCTAGCAGTGTAGGAAACTGGTGCTTATATTATTATTAATTTACCTCATATCTTTTATATGTTTTTCAAGGGCGGACAAGTGCAGCAAGCAAAAAAGAAATGTGGGACACAATAGTCATTGGTGTCAATGCCTGTGGGAATAGTGTCAGGGACAAGTATCATTGTCGGAAAAGATTTGATGATATTAGGTCCAAATTGAAAAAGAAAATACAAGACCAACGCGTGCATGCTACTGGCACTGGAGGTGGGCCCACACCACAACGTCTCATATTGACTCCATTGGAGGAGCTGCTTCGGCCAAAATTACTTACCGTCGTCGTGGAAGGCTTGGCTGGTGACCGTGACATTGGAATTTATCCGTCACAATTTCCAGCAGGTGATAAATATTACTGTACTAGGCGTGTCGTTGCTTACACTTATTTTGCATATTTACACTGCTTTTTATACTGTCTTCACAATATAAGCATACCTGCATCTATATATGTATATGTCTGATTCTGTATATATATATCTCAAAATAGACATATATGTAGTAGTCCTACTAAAAGCAGTAACTAATATAGCACGTGCCATTGCGTGCTCATTTACATGTGAATTCCCAAAATGCATAGCTGCAGTGGAAGCAATTGATGGTGGGCGAAGATGGGGAACAACAGGGTAGTACACATGTGTAACACATGTTCATGAGAAATTATTAGTAGCTACAGGTACAGAACAGAAATATGTATCATATTATTGTGTATTTTATTGATTTTACTCCGACAAACATGACATTACTGCCTATTTTAAGCATGCATCAAAGAAATTGCATGTAACGGCCTACAAACATCACTGGCACTAACACATCTATAGTTGCTTATGAAAAGGTCCATTTTTGCTTTATGTCATATACAGACAGCATAATGAGGCACACGTATCATATGTTATGTCATTGTTTTCATAACTTAAACACTGCAGATGACTACTTAGCTCATCTACCATTGTGTTAAAGCAGCTGCAATTAATATCTCATCACAGCATACACTTCAACAGAGGGGGTGGGGTTCAGCACACACACTAATTACAGCCTCATTTCACGGTCAACTTAGTTCACACCATTTGCACCTGTTTCAAGTCATTGAAAGGTGTGGCTGATTAGGCTTTTTGGGGAAGGGAATACCTTTCTTACAACCTGAATAGCACAACTGAAGTTAATCACACTCATTTGAAAGCTTAACTCTAGCTACTAAATGCCCCAACAACTCATTACTTATCAAAGCGTACGTCACACATTAGTTCACTCATATCTATAGTTGAACTACTATCAAAGACACATTATCACACACTGCATGTGTTGTCTTGTTGAGTCACAGCCACATTCAGGTGTGCCACATCTTCGATTAATGTACCACACATATCCTCTACCAAAAACAACACTTTTTGCAATATGACCACCTTCATGATAACCATTGTGAATGGTCATCTCATGATAGTTATGTACATTATGATACTGATATCACTACACAACATATGATTTTTATGTACTCATTTAATCTATTTATCCTCACGCATTACTGCAGAAACATAGTATGTTGTATGTTAGGGAACTCAAAAATTCTAAGTACACAGGCATGTACAGTGTTATTACAACTATTTATGTTCACTTTCACACACATTTTCGGTTAAGGAACTGATGTTGTTAGTTAATCATAAATACAGAACATACAATAAGTGTTTGTTCAATATTTACACATGTAAATGTAAAACTTATGTTATTGTTATATATAGTTGCCCCTGGAGGACATGTGTCACCTGAGATGGAACAAGTGTCTTCACCTGGGTCAGCCAGCTCAACACTACTAGAAGGTGAGTGTATCATTTGCTGGCCATATAATATGTGCTCTTCTATATGTTATGTTGTCATGTGCATTATTTGTTTTGCACATCTTCTTTAAATAGGATTACTTAGTGTCAGTGAAAATTAAGTGTAAGGCAACATGTATTGTGTTAGTGATGTTAATTATCATGTAGGACTTCTGAGTTTAGAGCAACTTTTCATTCATTCATATTTCATACTGAGTCCAAACATTATTCGTAAGTCAAGGTAGTTTTTAATGAGGTTATAAAACGTATGCTAACATGTTAGGTGTTACTTAGGACACAGTACAATTACATAGTAACACAGCATACATTAACATGCCATTTAATAATGTGTACATTTCTTTTTAGAACATCATGGTGATGAGGATGATGAGTATGATGAGGATGACGCCACAGAAGAGACTGAAATACAATCATGTGACCATGAAGAGGTGCCAATAGAAACTGTTGTACCGCCAAATCGTCCATCAACTTCCACATACGATGCAATTGTAGCTTCAGAGGGAAAAATAGTGGACGCAGAAAATCGTCGCCATTCAGACATGATGACAGTGCTGGAAAGGATGATTGGACTGCAGGAAGAAACAGTATCACAATTGGCACATCTCCACAGAGTCTTCATTGAAGTGCCTAAACAGTTGCAAAAAATCAACACCTCATTCGAAGCATTAGTTGTTCAGCAAACACAAGCTAATTACTGGAGAATGACTAATGTACCACAATTCAACACCTCCCAGCCAGGATCTGTTCATGCAGGTCAGTTTTCACCACATTCATCTGATATTCATTCACCAGGCCCAAATGTTACCGGTCAAGTAGCAGACATTGCTGTGCAGGTTCCTGATGACATCCTACCGCTGCCATCTGTACAAATTCAGCAGCAGACACCTACAAAGGAGGCGACAAAAACAAAACAAGACACACATGAAACAGACCAACCATCACTTGTGCAGTGTATACCAACTTGCTCACATGTGTCACTGGGCACAAGCCCTGTCCGTGAACAGTCACTACCCAAAAGCCCTGTAGGTGAATCGCTGCCCAAAAGCCCTGTAGGTGAGTCGCTGCCCAAAAGCCCTGTAGGTGAATCGCTGCCCAAAAGCCCTGTAGGTGAATCGCTGCCCAAAAGCCCTGTAGGTGAATCACTGCCCAAAAGCCCTGTAGGTGAGTCACTGGCCACAAGCCCTGTAGGTGAGTCACTGGCCACAAGCCCCGTAGGTGAACAGTCACTGGCCACAAGCCCTGCCCGTGAAGTGCCAGAGGCCACTCAAAGTGGCTCTGTTGTGCCTAAAGTTGGTGGCAAAAGAAAAAGGAAAATTCAAGAGACAACAAGCAGGCCTGTTACTCGCTCGCAAAAGGAACAAAAAAAATAAATGTTATAATTCAGAAAATATGTCTTTGGCCTTGTTTTGTTGACTTCAGATTATCTAATTACTATTGTATGTATGCTGAAGACTGTGTTGTTTCCAAACTTTCAACTATGTTCTTGTACACGTGAAGTTTTGGAAATGTTAACACTCATAATTAATTGTGTTATAAATATTTATGTTGTAATCGTCTGTTCAGTAATGGTCCACCAGGAGCCAGTTGCTAAGTTTAGAGAAGCTGCCATTGACTTTGCAGCAAAACATTGCATTTGGGTGTGTTAATTGATGTAAGAATTGCATATGCATATTAGTCACATGCAATTATTAAAACACCTAAGTAAGTGCAAACATCTTTCTTGTACGTGTACAGCAGGATTATGTGTAAATTATTACTTACCTTTGCCTTGCTTGGCCATTGTAATTTTGTCCTTTAATCAGTTGTGTGTTCGTTTCTATAACATCTCAGAATGTATAATAATATATATACACACACACACACACACACACACACACACACACTGAGTGAGTGTGAGTGTGAGTGTGAGAGTGTGTATATATATATATATGTATATGTGTATATATATATGTATATATGTGTATATATATATGTATATATGTGTATATATATATGTATATATGTGTATATATATATATGTATATATGTGTATATATATATATGTATATATGTGTATATATATATGTATATATGTGTATATATATATGTATATATGTGTGTATATATATATATATATATATATATATATATATATATATATATATATATAGTACTATATAAACTGGTATACACAAACTAATACACTTCATGCTTCCTTGTGAAAACACTATTTTAATAATACAGGCCTAATGTTTGAGAAATATCCTAAGTATGAGACTCTAACAGTATTGTGCTTAAACAAATGTTTATTACTTCATTCAATCATGTTTCTCACCATTTAAATAGGTTTCATACAAGGTATACTTAATGCCATCAATGTTGTGTGTACTCCTGCAATATAAAAAAAAAAAAAATATTATATATAAATATATATATATTTTTATAAGAGATATATTCATATATATATATATATATATATATATATATATATATATATATATATATATATATATATATATATATATATATATATATACACGTATTTAAACTCATGCAGACAGGGAGTTAACCAGACTTTCACATACACACAGAAATGTAAGCGGGGAAAAAACATTTCTTTTTGCAGGTGTGTTTTTACTGATATGCCTGGCTAAGAAATATTTTCACACACTGGTCTTTGTTAGTTTTCAAAAAAACACTATGTGAACGCATTCACAGTCTAGGGATGTTTTTCACAAACGAGATAAAAGAAGGAGAAATGTTTCTCCCACAGTCCCATATCACGAACCACAACTGTTAACCCAATTAGACAAACAAATCCAATTGGCGTTTGAAATAAGGAGTCAAAGTAGTTAGTTTTGTTGACCTTGACAAGGAAAAACAGGAGTTTGTTAGCCATTCAGCACATTCATTTTGATGAGCAAATAACACAGACCTGCACACAGCTTTTGTGCTACTCAGACATGGCTGATGAATTCGTTAACAATATTAATCCCCTTTTAGGGTATAAGTACATGATCTGTGAAGCCATCTTGAACAGTCGCGGACAGAAAGCAAGCACACGCCAAATCGATGATTTCATTCGAACAAAATATCCTTATTACCAAGACCGTAAGCATGCACGGAATTTTAATTCCTCAATAAGATTCACTTTATCAAGTAATGACTTTTTTGAACGTGACCAGGATAAGCTACAACACACCTATGGTTTCTGGAAGATTGCCCCGGAAAAACAATTTCTCCTGAAAGACGGCACTTATATTGTCGTGAAAGGCATATTTATTCCTAATGGCAATAGCAATGTATCCGCTACTACTGATCCGTTTGAATCGATACGTGCTGCAATATCTGCAGCCTCCATTCCTGAAACCCACATTGTACAAGAACAAAAGTACTATGATTATGTACCAAGCCTTTCAGCTGAAATTGCATTGGAATGGGAACCGGAAGAAATGAACCTACCTCCCGACCAATTATTTGAAGAAAGCAGTGGCGATTCCTATGAGCGCATCCTGGAGGAGATATGTGCCATACTGGATTCAGCGGTTGGGTTAAGCGTGGATGAAAATGGCTTGCATTTCTGGAGCGACCAGTTGCAGCCAGGCGAAGAGTTAATTCTAGAAGAATGGTAAATATAACAATCGTTATGCGTTGACTCTGCGTTTAAATTTTTTTTTTTTTTGTAACCACCATTTTCACTTTCAATGCGTGGATACAGCGTAACATTGCAGACTGCATAACATGTAGCGATCACAAACAAATTGTTTCCTAATACAATATAGTAGGACCTGAAAGAGTAGTACACATTGCTGACGGAATAAATATACGTACTTTCCTATCCCTTTAAACATATTAGCAACATTTTACCATTACTCTAACACATACCTGTTTTGTTATCATGCAACATCTACAACATTGAAAACCGGGTCCACCACGTATGACGTGGGACCCTTGTCATGGGCCAAGGCGTCCTTAAAAAGGATTAGTGATGTAAGTCCCGCCCCCAAGCGACGTGCGCGCCTCAAAGCCTATTGGCTGTCATGTTTTGTTATAGTAACGGTAACTGCAGTGTGTGATGCGTGCGGCTCAGTGTTTGTAGGCGTACCCTGGGCGTTAGCCGAATGTTAATTGAGTGGGAGGAGTGTTAGCGTGCGTTTCACGCTGGCTTAACATGACGTCACACGTATTGCATTTGCGCATTGTGTTATCGGCCGTGCTTTCTGTTCAAACACGTCTGTTTAAAAAGAATACAGATGTACTCGTTTAGAACGAATGTAGTTTCGTCTTCATTGTATTTGAAATAAAGATGTTATGTTTACTGGTATTTTCAACATGTATTGAACGCACAACGTACGCTTTGTTTTGCGCATGCGCTAACAGTTAGTGGAGCCAAGCGTGAAGTGCGTGCGCACACAAAGATGTGCGCGCACATCTTTCAGTATACAGGCAACGTTCACTTCTTATACATAGTTATGCCTGCTACAAATTTAAAGAAACATTACATACTGATGAACAGTTTTACTTCTAACATATAAGTGAGTGACGTGTGTATCTACACAATCATATAGAGCTGCGTAACGCGTTGTCACGGATGCATATCTAGTAAGGTGCCATCTTTGACCATCATGTGTTTGCTGTATTTCAGAGATGTCGGGGAAGATACAATCGGATCAATGTATGATTTCAGAAGAGTCTACCTTTATATGAGATGATTGTGAGGAGGAGCCACCGACTACTATACTACATATGGAACTAATTTTATATTGCTTGCAGCGCTTATTAACAAACAATTAAAAATGTGATACCCTTATGCCTATATTGCATAAGCACTTAATTAACATAATGATGTTGCAAAAGAGTGCCTCATGAATTTTTATTGAGTGTTCTTTAATGACTACTAACATTTTATGACATGGTGTGTTTTATATATAACAACCATTCCCACTCTGCTAACACATTTGTGTATTCTAATATGTAATGGAACGTATGACTGTCGAAACTATGTAACAATAATAATAATAATATGAGCATGTTCATGTATAGGGCGCAGCGATTTACAGACACATGTTTCAGCCTGAGGTCCCTGGCCCGTGGAACGTACAAATGTTTTTTTGCCGCATGAGGCACAGGGAGATAAAGTGACTTGGCCAAGGTCACAAGGAGCCCACACCGGGAATTGAACCAGACTCCCCTGCTTCAAACTATCAGTGCCAGTGTGTGTCTTTACTCAGTGAGCCACTCCTTCTCCCAATGTAAAGGACACTTACAACCAAGTAGCCATTTATTTTTAAAATCTCTTGTTACATGGGTATGTAGATAAAATGGTTTGGGACTGTAGCAAATAATGTTACTGGCCAGATGTTATGGTCCCCTCCAATGCATGATGTTCTGAATATGACATCACCATCATGTTATGAAGTACGTTTCTGTGTATATTTCATTAACCTAACTAACTATAGTTTACTGTGTTTATTAATCGTTTAGAAATACATAGTATAGTCAATATGATGATATAAGCTACCATAATAAAGCTGGTGTTATCATTTGTCGGTGTTATACATGGATCCTACACCAATTGATAGAGACACAAACAGTTGTCTTAAAAAGTGTGTCTATGCTAGTGATGAATGTGCTCCCGTAAGTAAACAAATAAGTACAGTTATCCCCTTTTCTCCAACCACCTCTATATTACATTAATGGAAATTATAAGGAAACATACATAAAATGTGATGAAATGTGAGTAATCATTTTGTAATACAATGCACATGAAAGCTCAAGAGTAGCTAAATGCATATACATGATACAGAAAGTACATATATGTAACATTTGTGTTTATACCAATATGTTGGGTTTTTAGTTCCAATAATTATAGGAAGATTGAGGTAGCCACATCTTATGAGAGATGTCAGCAAATATACATACCATGATCAGTCATACTGGAGATATACCTATAATGCAAAGGAACAATATATAAATTGCAAACATTGACATGCCATCTTCAGTACCGTAAACAACACAGCAAAGTGTGTATTTGGTGTTAAATGTACAACACCATGTATATTTCATGACATTCAAAATGTAAATCAGCCTGGTGTACACATCATATGGATGTACATGTTACACTGCACCAATAACATTGTATGTAAGCATACTAGAAGCATGAATGATTATGGGCATAATATGTGTTTTGTCTTAGCATAAGGAATAACACAATGCTAAAATATTATTGCTTTGTTACCCAAGTTGTATTCACATACACACAACTAAAGTACAATTGAAGAGGGATTATATAACCTGTGCAACAATAACATACCGGTGCCACATCCCTTTGTGCACACAGCAGAGAAAAGAAAGGTGTGCAACCCATATTCATCTGTGTCCTAACAGAAGGTTATATAAAGAAACATTATTGTTAATATAACATAATTAAACTATAAAAGTAGTACTAGGAACATATGAGTTTGTACTTACAAGAAAAAAATGAATTGATGAGATTCTGTCGTGTCTGGCCACCACTGGCTGTTTGTTCATTTTCAGCAGCTACATGGGTGGGATGCTCGTCTACCAAAGCCTCAGCTAGGTCTGACTGTACATTGTGCCTGAGTGCAACATTGTGCAAAATGCAACAGGCAAGGATAATATCAGACACTTTTTGAGGCTTGTATAGAAGAGCCCCACCAGTTCTGTCCAGACACCTAAACCTGGTCTTGAGTAGGCCAAATGTCCTCTCTATAACAGATCTTGTAGATATATGGGCTGCATTGTACCTGTCCTCTGCTTCAGTTTGAGGGTTTAGCACCGGAGTCAAGAGCCACGGCCTAATTCCGTATCCTGAGTCACCTATAATGAATGGAGCACACATAAGCTGACATTAGTGATCAAATTGTACAATGCCAACATTCCTAAATCAACATGTGTTTTGTGTTAGAACATGTAAATATGTACTCACCCAGCAGCCAACCAGGTTCAAAATGTCCCTCTTCGAACGCATGGAAGACTGAAGAGTTCCTCAGGATAGAGGAATCGTGACTGGAACCAGGGAACTTGGGTACCACATGCATTATCCTCATCGTGGCATCACATACCACCTGTACATTGAGTGAATGGTAGTGCTTCCGATTGCGGTACACATGCTCACTCTGACTAGGTGCAATCAAAGCAACATGTGTGCAATCGATTGCACCCAGCACACATGGTATCCCTGCTATATTATAAAAGCCAGTCCTGACTTCCAGCCACTCTGTCGCCTCTGTAGGAAAATGAATATAATTCCTAGCGCGTCTATTGAGTGCATAGAGAAACTGGGTCAAGGCCCGCGAGAATGTAGATTGCGAGACCCCGCCCACTATGCCCACAGTTGTCTGGTATGACGCGGAAGCAAGATAATGTAATGAGCACAGCATTTTAACAAGCCCAGGGACTGCACGACCTCTGGCTGTGAAAAAATCTAAATCCCCCCTTATCTCCTCATAAAGAGCTAAGATTGCTGCTGAACTCAAACGATAGCGACTTACAATCTCCTCCTCACTCATCCCATCTAACAGGGTTCTCTCCCTGTACAGACGCGGACGAGGCACAAGTTGTCTCCTCTGTCTTCTCCTCTGATCTCCTGTCCCTCTACCTGTCCCTCGGCCTGTCCCTCTCCCTGTCCCTGTCGTATCCGCGTCACTGTCACTGTCCCTCGGTGTGTCCCTCCCTTGCCCTATATGATTGTCTTCATCATCAAGCATGTCATAGAAAAGAATGTTCCTCCGTCTCCTAAACATTCGCAACATTTTGAAATGAGTAGCTGTGAATGAGCAGGTAATGTGCGTCCTTTAAATAGGTATGTGATGATGTCAGGTGACATAGTAAAATGCAAGGTGTTACATTAACATAATAAAGTACTTCTGTGGCAAGCTGTGTGCACTTGTTGTTCTAAGTATTTGTTGTGTGTATTCTGCAGGGAATGATGATATTTGGCAATGATGTGACGTGAAGCTTTGTACAAAGATTGCTTGCAAATAAATAGTTGCATGTGCAATGCATGTAACACTTGTGAACGCAAGAGTCAGTCATGTAATGAGACAAAAAGGCTGAGATTGACGTGGGAAAAGTTTTGTGTAACATGTGTAATTATCCATGTTATTGTGACATGTTGGCAACAATGAATAGTCGTGTGCATATGCATGCATTTGTGTAAGGAGGATAGTTGGTATAGAATGAGTTTACAAGGTGTCCCAATGCTGAATTACTGTACATGTGTGTATAAGTTAGGTTGAAGTGCTTGTAATGCAACGGTTACAATGTAAACATGCAATGTGATTGAGCGTCCAATAAGTGACGTCATGAAAATAGGGAGGACCCAAAAGTATATGTAAACATGAGAAGACAGATGTACATGAACGTTTAAAGATGCGTGTCACATTACAAGCATTGTGTAATGTAAAGGAAGATGAATATACTGTGTATGAGTGACATGTGTGACATGTGTGACATCATGTAAATAATTGTCGCTGAGTTGAGTAAAATGTGTGATATGATGTGAGGTTCTCCTTTAAGAGTGTAGTATAGTATTTTCCCTTGCCACATCATCACATGATGAGTAATGTGACCCGCAAATGCTGCAAACATGTAAAAGTCGAATGTTATGCAAATAAGACACATCAGCTGTGACACAATGCAGGGAATGCCCCCACACTGTAATGCAAATCCCCCTTGTATTGTGAGCAATGAAACGTAAACAGTACTATACTGTTATACGTCCCCGCTCCATTGACTTCCATTGATGTACAGAAGATGTTTTTTTTCTAAGTGCCGTTCCGGCAGCCTTAGCGATCGTTCTCCCGTCCAAACTGCCAACTTTAGTTGGCGGGAGAAATCGGCCATAACATCTCAATTTCGTAGTGCCGATCAGCCCCGATAAGCTGTTTTTTTTTGTTGAATCCAGCCGATTTAAAAAAGTGGCGATCAGTGTCGAAAACAGGCTTATCGGCAGGCGACTGGCCATAACCAAATTATCGGCTCCGAAACCTGGCGATATGAAGCACTTATCGGCGCTTACTGAATCTCAAACCCAATTTTGGCTATAACATGGCCATATTTCCCTTATCAACGCTTACTGCATGAGGCCCTATGTGTCACGGGAGCCCAGAACTCTTTCACAGGATCAAGCATCAGACAGGACAGAGAGATCAAATAAACGTATATTTATTCTGACCTGAGCCAGCCGACACAACACAATATCACCAACAGAGCTATACTCACTCCAACCAGGGGATACAGGAGGAATCCGAGCAGTCCTAGGTTCCCGGCGCCTCCAAATAGCTTACCTGGGGCAGCTTCGACTCCGGGGGGGGGGGGGCGGGGTTAAATCGGGAACTCCAATGTAAGTCACAGCAGAGCAACTTTAAATTGCCCGCTCGGAATAACAGGCAGCCTTGGTTTCAGGTGTCTCTGGCATAACCTCAGAGTACACCGCTTAGTCCCTCAAGACACTAGCCTCAGCAAGGTCTGTGGGCTCAGATCGGTTCCACCTTTTCTAGATTCCCCTCTTCCATAGGAAATCATGGAAAATGGGGCAGCGACCAATCACAACGCAGATGCTGTAAATTGGGCTAATACCGCGAGGGCTCGTCTGTGTTGGCCAATCCAGGCTGGGGGTGTGTGATAGGAGGCTGAGGCAAGGACGGTGGGAATTAGAAACCAGCCAATGAGAACAGCGCCTACCTACCCATGTTCTCAATGCAGACCTACTATCTCTTGATGAGATAGGTGCCTCTCTGTCTGGGGCAGACAATGGCTCCCAGATAAGAGGCCGGCCCTTCCCTACACTCCTTTGTCCTCAACCCCCTCATGGAAGCAGCTAAACCCTGATCTCTGGGCGTGTATGCTGGGTAAATGTATTACCAGCCGAGCATGCAGTTGCACAGTTACACAAGCACAAATACGTTTCACAGAAAATAAAGGTTTACACACATACATTCACATAATATACTTGGCCAAATGAGCCACAATAGGATGTATATGCAGGGTACCCCTGTATATTCATTATTCATCCAGACAATAGGGCAATGGCTGGGCTGAACCTTTATTATAAGGCCCTCATTGCCCATATCATCACAATATATACTTAGCGTGCCCTTTTATTTAGCTATGAAGAAATGTACTCAACCTTATGAATTTAGCAGCCCATTATATAATTGCACTTGTACATCCATTTTCATAACTCAATCACTTTACATTATATCCATGGACAATAAAGAACCAACCCCTGGGTAGCTGCATGTTAAATATTTATCCAGTAGCATAAGGGTTGGAATGCATTAATATTGATCACAATGTTCTTTGCATTTGTCACAGATACAGTGGAAGACAAATACTGTGATAAAAATAAGATGAGGTTTTCTAACTATCTGTTAAGATTAGTGTCGATTTAATACAGAGCTACAGGGCTGATTCAATATAAAAGCTGCCCCTGAGTAGTGTGACTTGCTGTATTCCAATCCCCAGGACCGGCTTGCAAAATCGCAGGACCCAGTGCAGTGCGTGTGCGGAGCCTCCATCCTTCCCCATAGCCATACCTGTGGGACGGGGGAGGGGCGGCAGCGGTGATGGAGGGAGCCCACCCAGGAAGGCCTTACATGGAAGCTGGGCCCCACCGGAAGTCGGGCCCAGCTTCCATGATCGCCGCCTGGGTGTGCTCTCTTTGTCAGACGCCACAGCACCCGTTTCACAGGTGGGGTCCCGAGGGAGAGCGCGGGCCTCAGTGAGCATGGGCCCCGATGCACTCGCACCAATGGCAATGCCATCGAGCTCGCCCTGCTAATTCCCATGACAATTGACCAAAAACATATTTTCATAATGCAGAAATCTATAATAATATGTGTTTTTCATTTTATTCTTATTGGAAGTGACTTATTTGGGGCCTTTTTTCATGTTATATGTGTCTTTTTGAATTACACTTGCCGTTCCTGACCTCTGCTTTCTTGAGTGGCACTGTGTATTACAAAGAATTGTTCCCGCATCACTGTCTATATGAGAATCTACAAATAATTGGGAGCCACGCAAGACCATCTCGTAAACATTTACAGTATTTGCGCTTTCTGTGCCACCAAATTGGCTGCCCCTTCTATGGGGCACATGCATCGCGTGCCTGTACAGGTCATTGCACCCATTCTGGCATTAATGCCCACTGACTGAAATGGGAGCTAATACCGGGACGCACGCGATAACCCGTACTAGCGCTTGATGCATGTGCCCAGGCCCTTAGGCACTTTTCTGTGTCTGCCGGCTGAGCCACTGACTGAGCTACCTTTGCTGAAGTAGGAATCTCCCTAATACCTGGCCTGTTGGTGGCCCTTGAGGACTGGAGATGGCCACCCCTGGACTATATCAAGAAATGTTGTGTGTATTACGTTACTCCATGTACTAACAATAGACAACAATGAATGTATCTGGCTAGGTGTGGTCTTCCTTGCCCTAGGCTTATCTACTGTATAGAAGGTGTGCATTGCAGCAGGCAAATGCTCCAGGGAATCCAATGTTAGCAAGAGACAGAAAGCTAAAAGTGACATGCATGCTGGATGTTAATTTGCATGTCTCTAGACTTGTGGAAGGCATGTACGTGCAGGAAGAGTGGTTCTGTGAATAAAGGCACTGACTGATTACAGCAACCTCACGTTGGAAGCAGGGGAGCCTGGTTCAATTCCTGGTGTCAGCTCCTTGTGACCTTGGGCAAGTCACTTTATCTCCCTTTGCCTCAGGCACCAAAAACATAGATTGTAAACTCAGTTGGGCAGGGACTGTTCTTGTAAAAATGTTACATGTCTGTACTGTGCACTATACTGTAATTGTGAAGCACTTTGAGTCCTGTTGGGAGAAAAGTGATATATGTGTAACGGTGTTTCCCCCCCTCTCTGGGAGATTCTGCAATTACACGGTGTGGTGTGGTGCATACCTGCTGCTCACAGTAGATCTGAGTCTCCTGTGTTGCTGTGGAGGAGAACAGGACAGGCTTCTGGGGTAGTAATTGATTCATTCTCACGGTGAAAGTGCCTCCATCTCTTTCAGGCCCCCAGGATGTGGGGACAATCCCTGCAGGATAACTTACTTCCCTCCCCCTGATAGATTGTAGTCTCAGGCAGGAAGATATCTTTAAACAGGATCACTTTATTTGGTTACACTGCAGATGATCAGCATACACAGCCTCAGACAGTTCTTGGGGCTTCACCCTCAGGATGTACCCTGGACCTCCACTCCAGGCCAAGGGGCCCTGAACCAGTCCTTGATCTTCCCTTACTCCCTGGTGGAGTAAGGTGTATAGTCTCCCATCCACTCCCCTAGGGGAGGGAGTACAGATTGGCAGAGCCCTGCACAATTGTTATGGGTAGACCAGCGTCTCTCAAGGAGGTAGAGGCACTGACTAAATTTAGCAGTGCAGTTCCTTAAGTACAAGGGAAGTAGGTACCAGGTGTGAGTCCCTGATTGGACACACACAGGCCTAGTTGCACCGCCTCCCCTGTCAATCAAGAAGCTATTGTGAGTGGGGAAAACCCATGATAACTCCTGGCAGCCTGTTCTTACCAGGGCTTACTGCCAGGAGGGGGCAGACTGGTAGCCGGAACTGACTACATATGAAATAAAGTTGATTGATTGAGATACACTTACAAATATTCTACAGTATCTTTCTTGTATGGTGATCTTTTTGGACACTTTATTTTACCCCCACAAACAAATTATTTCTGGTTTGCACCCCATATACTAGAATGTAATACTTTGCATTGAATCTGGTAAACTTGAGAAGGAATTAGTTCCATAAAATATTTTTGTAATGTGTGTCTGTGACATTTATGTAAAGGAATAAAAACACAAAATTCAGCTACAGAAAACATATGAATCGTTATTCTTGGCTCCAAGTAGTAAATATAAGTTTTCAGTGGAACCCGAAACACCTTCTTGAATACCCATAAGAAAATTCTGCCTGCCAAAGAAAATATAATGCTGGCTGTATATAGTGTAAGATAGTAGACTTAATTAGTAGAAAAATGTGTTTATACAGTATTAATGTATATGTGCTCTGCCACGAAAGAAACATCAATAAACACTAAAGCACTTCTCTCCAAAGCAAAGCCAGTTAATACAATTGAAAGGGATTAGTCACAAGCAAATATCCAGAAACATCTGGAAAAACTGGATGCAATATACTTCCTATAATGTATCTGAACTGCGAGCCACGTTTAGTATACAATGGCAGCAATCTCACATGCAGTCTGCACATATGTATTTAGCCAATGGGAACGCGTGGAAGTGAAGCAGGCAGTTGCTGCAAACCAAAGGGTGAAACCAATGATGATCCTTTCTCTCACTACTTGAGGCTCTCAGCCAGGGCCGGCCAACTCCAGTCCAACAGGTCAGGTTTTCCGTATATCCCTGCTTCTGCACAGGTGGCTAAATCAGTGGCTCAGTCGAAGACTGCACCATCTGTGCTGAAGCAAGGGTATCCTGAAAACCTGACCTGTTGGTGGCCCTTGGGGACTGGTGTTGCCCACCCCTGGAGTAAGGGTTAATAATAATATTAGTGAATCCTAAAATTAGTGAATTAGTGAAACCTGGCCAATAATGTTCCTGAAAATTGTTTGTTTTTTTAAACATCAAAATGTGCATCAGATTATCCCGACATGTTGCCTTCTTGTGTGTGCATTGCTTTTCATATTATCCAGTTCTGTTAATCTTTCTGCAACAAACACATAAAAAAAATGTATGAGAAATGTCGAACTATATAAATAATTACTCGAATAAATGAGTTAATTGGAATACATAAAAATAAATCGTTAGTTCCAGTCCAGATATATAAAGCCCCGGATATAAATGATGCAATAAAATGTGTTAGTAGGCTTTAAATTAGTAAGTGGTTACTTTATATTCCACATCCATAAGGAATCTTTCGTAGTTCAAAATCTTCTGCTGCTTCTCTTGTGGGACGGTTCATTCCCAGTGTTCCAGCAAATGCAAAAAGATAAAAGAAAGAAAAGAGAAGGGCAGAGAGTCCAGTATAATCTTGTGTTTAATATACAGTCATGTGAAAAAGAAAGTACACTCTCTTTGAATTCTATGGTTTTACATATCAGGACATAATAACAATCATCTGTTCCTTAGCAGGTCTTAAAATTAGGTAAATACAACCTCAGATGAACAACAACACATGACATATTACACCGTGTCATGATTTATTTAACAAAAATAAAGCCAAAATTGAGAAGCTATGTGTGAAAAACTAAGTACACCCTTTCTGCTTCCATAGGAATTAAGATGCTAAGTAGCAGACACAGGAGCACAAGGAGCAGAGCCACAGAGGGTTTGATTACTGTCTTCATTTGCTATTTCCATTAACCTTTCATTGACTGTTGTGGACTCCTGGTGCTTCTTTGCAAGCTGTGTTCAGCCTTTACTGTACCATTGCCCACAGTTTCTTGTGGTACTTGAACTACTGGCATTGACTTTAGTGGATTCTTGCTGCCCTGCTATTAGCTGTTTAGCTGTATTTAGCCTACACTGTATGTTGGCTATCTATTTTCAGGGGTGTCTGATTTGACCAGTTATAGGGGAAGGTAGGCTTAGGGAAGTACCTCTGGGACCTTTTGGACCAGGGGGAATGGGCCAGATGAAGAGGTAATGGAAAACATAGTTGGTGGGTGGTCACTGCAGCAGGAACTCAGCCGAATGCATACTGCACCGACACACTTTATTCGAGCAAATACCCAGTATGTACCTGGCAGATACCTGGAATGCGCCGCTCCTCACCTCTGACAAGCCCCGTTGCGTTTGCCTTCCCAGCCTGGGTTCATGCCTGGCTGACGGGCGGCTGATCTGTTAAATGATAATGATTAGGATTTAATAGGCTGCAATGCTTCGCGTGTCTTCCAGATGGCAAAAATTCATGAATTGTAATGCAGTATATATATATATATATATATATATATATATATACTGTGCAGTATTGCAGCCAGCGGGAATAAAATGCTTCAATCCCTGCCTGGAAAATACCTCAATGCACTCGGGCAGAAAACAGTCACAAACCTCAATACACCCGGGTATATCCGAATTCGTGGGACTAGCCGAGCTCAAATAAAGTGTGTCGCCAGTGTAAGTGAATAAAAACAGCTTTATTGCACTGTAGTGCTGCACATTACATCACGGAGAACACCTCTGACGCGTTTCGTTCCGTTCAGGAACTTTATCAAAGAGTACAAAGATCTCTCACACTAGAGTATTATATACATAGTCCCTTCTCATGATTGGTCAATAGATAATTACAAACAGAGAGTAACAATAAGCAATCAATGCTTGTCAGTATTGAAAGGACTACGCAAACACTGCAGTGTATGAAATAGAACAAACAACAATAATAATGGTAACATATAAACATACAAATTTAAACATATAATTTAAAATCAAGATCAGTGAATAGCAGCATCTATGATAACAATTAGAATCATACCGAAAAAATTGTGTTGAGGAACACAGAGTCAGAACATATATATGGAGCTATAATCCAATGGAAGTATGCCAAGAAGAACTAATGAAACATTATGTGACATAATTCATGGCTTGATGTGTAATAAGCAATGTGCGTAGATAATACAGATTAAATATACAATTGTTAATTCTAGGAAAAGAGGAGGGGTAATAAGTCCCTGTTTGACAGAGATTAACCCCTTAAGGTATATATGAGGTGCATTGGTATACACACTCCCAAGACTCCCCATATAATCAACCCTGAAGGAAGTGTTTCAACTCCTAGTCAACATTGATCCCATGAGGATGGAGAGTGTTGAGAGTGTGTATCCAATACATCTCTTTTTGATTGAGTACATTTTCCCTATTTCCACCTCTAGGGTGGCATGGTACATGTTCTATGGCTTTGAAAGAAAAATTGATGATACTGCCTACAGGGCATGAGGAAAAGTGTCTAGACACAGGATGATTTACATCTCTCTTTTTAATCAACCTGACGTGTTCTGCAATTCTAGTTTTAAGGGGTCTTATAGTGCGGCCCACGTATTGAAGTCCACAGGCACAGTTCAAAACATAGATTACGTGAGTAATATTGCAATTTAGAAAATATTTAAGGTAATATTTATAACGATCTTCATTGTACAGAATAAATCTAGTCTGAACTGCATATCTGCACATAGAGCATTTGCCACATTGGAAAAATCCTTTTGGGATGCTGTTAACAGTAGAAGCATTGGATCCAGAGTTGAACATACTCGGAGACAAGTGAGAAGTTAGTGTTTTTGCTTTACGATATGAGAATTTGGGACCACTCTTCACTATATCTCGAATATCTTTGTCAAGGGACAACGTGTGCCAATGTTTGGCAATAATATTGTGATACCACAAACTGACAGATGAAGAGGTAGTCCCTCGAAACGTCGCCCCCCTAGCATACTTTCCGTTCTCCGTTTTTTGTGTATATTCCTTGTGTTTCATGTTTTTTTTCCCCTTTTCCTTTCCCCCCCCCCCCCCCCACCCCTCACTTTGTGACATGCCCATTTGTGATACTGGTTTCTGCAAACACATTTGATTTATTTCTGGTTCGTTTTATTATTAAATGTTTATTCTGCATTACAACTGTTTTCATCATTTAGCTATTAGACAGTGAGTGCTGGTACTTACGTAGATTTGATAATAACAATCATCTGTTCCTTAGCAGGTCTTAAAATTAGGTAAATACAACCTCAGATGAACAACAACACATGACATATTACACCGTGTCATTATTTATTTAACAAAAATAAAGCCAAAATTGAGAAGCTATGTGTGAAAAACTAAGTACACCCTTTCTGCTTCCATAGGAATTAAGATGCTAAGTAGCAGACAGGTGCTGCTAATCAAATGCCCTTGATTAATTGATCATCAGCAAGTGGGACCACCTCTATAAAAGTCGAAGTTTTAGCAGTTTGCTGTTCTGGAGCATTCAGGTGTGTGTTAACACAATGCCAAGGAGGAAAGACATCAGCAATGATCTTAGAGAAGCAATTGTTGCTGCCCATCAATCTGGGAAGGGTTATAAGGCAATTTCCAAACAATTTAAAGTCCATCATTCTACAGTGAGAAAGATTATTCAAAAGTGGAAAACATTCAAGACAATTGCCAATCTTCCCAGGAGTGGACATCCCAGCAAATTCACCCCAAGGTCAGACCATGCAATGCTCAGAGAAATTGCAAAATACCCAAGAGTTACATCTTAGACTCTACAGGCCTCAGTTAGCATGTTAAATGTTAAAGTTCATGACAGTACAATTAGAAAAAGACTGAACAAATATGGTTTGTTTGGAAGGGTTGCCAGGAGAAAGCCTCTTCTCTCTAAAAAGAACATGGCAATACGGCTTAGGTTTGCAAAGTTGCATCTGAACAAACCGCAATCCTTCTGGAACAATGTCCTTTGGACAGACGAGACCAAAGTGGAGATGTTTGGCCATAATGCACAGTGTCACGTTTGGCGAAAACCAAACAAAGCATATCAGCATAAACACCTCATACCAACTGTCAAGCATGGTGGTGGAGGGGTGATGATTTGGGCTTGTTTTTGCAGCCCCAGGACCTGGGAACCTTGCAGTCATCGAGTCGACCATGAACTCCTCTGTATACCAAAGTATTCTAGAGCCAAATGTGAGGCCATCTGTCCGACAGCTAAAGCTTGGCTGAAATTGGGTCATGCAACAGGACAATGATCCCAAGCACACAAGCAAATCTACAACAGAATGTCTGAAAAAGAAAAGAATTAAGGTGTTGCAATGGCCCAGTCAAAGTCCAGACCTCAACCCGATTGCAATGCTGTGTCGGGACCTTAAGAGAGCTGTGCTTAAACAAATGCCCACAAACCTCAATGAACTGAAGCAACATTGTAAAGAAGAGTGGGCCAAAATTCCTCCACAACAATGTGAGAGACTGATAAAGTCATACAGAAAATGATTACTTCAAGTTATTGCTGCTAAAGGTGGTTCTACAAGCTATTGAATCATAAGGTTTACTTAGGTTTTTCACACATGACTTCTCCATTTTGGCTTTATTTTTGTTAAATAAATCATGACGGTATAATATGTCATGTGTTGTTCATCTGAGGTTGTATTTACCTCATTTTTAGACCTGCTAAGAAACAGATGATTGTTATTATGTCCTGATATGTAAAACATGGATTTCAAAACCATAGATTTTTATTTATACTCCTCTTTCCCAACAACTTCTTTACTCCTCAATAAAAAGCATCCCCACAGATTCTCTATTCACACCCTCTATCTACTCCTTCCTGCTGCAGGGGATGTCCCATAAGCCTGAACCCAGACATACACACCTGATCTCACCCACACCCCCCTGCCATCTCCTCTGATGCAAAAGGTGTTAACTTTCTGATTTAATACTGACTAACCTTAAAACTCGCCCCACAAATCAAGCATCCCAATAGCCTGCACTCATGGCTATTGCCCTAAACTCAGCCACTCCTACCACCCACTGTGGCTAAGCACTGCCATCTACAGCACTTATTCCCTCACCTGCTCTTTCTGTAAGTCTCCCAACATAACTCTTAGATTGTAAGCTCTTCGGGGCAGGGATTTTCTTTCCTATTGTCTGATTTTGCTGCGCTTACAGGCATCCCCCGGTTTAAGGACACTCACTTTAAGTACACTCGCAAATAAGGACATAATTTCAATAGCACCACACCCGTGTCCGTACGCTCGCTTCGCGAGTACGGACACTTATTGTGCCCTACAGACGGCTGTAGTAGTGATGTGTTGATTCCCCTCGCCCAATAGGCAAACGGCAGCTCACGCATGCGCCTCTCAGCACATCCTGAACAGCAATACCGGCTCCCTACCTGTACCGAAGCATTGATAAGTGGGAAAAAAGTAGTGCTTTCACTTTAAGTACATTTTCGCTTTACATACATGCTCTGGACCCAATGCATACGTTAATGCGGGGTATGCCTGTATTGTATTATTATAATCCCCTGTTCTGTATTCTTTGTGAAGCGCTGAGTACACTTTTGGAGCTATATAAATAAAGTCATACAATACAATACTTTCTGGCATCGTATTGTTGCAGCGCTACTGTATCTTTTTATACATTTTCTTGTGGAGTATATAAAATGGCAGCACTGTCCTCTCAAAGACAACAATATTTTTGCTTCTTAAGTATTAGAAGCAGAGTATAGAATTGCCAAAGAGAAAGGTAAAAACAGATTATGGAAAATTCTCTTGTGATCGTCCGAAATGCCTTTTTTCTTCGGACTCTATCTGGCTGACATCTATATCAAGATAATAGATAATGGTCCAATGAATAGGGGTCAATTGTCAAACTATTGTACCCTACCGTATCAGTTATTGTTAATTGAGTTATATAAAGCTTAAGAACTCTTCTTCCCTACTGAAATAGCCTTGGCAGTTGTGTATTTATCATAAAAATGTAGGTTTCTATGTTAACTTGACATCGAAATCATTTTGAAAGCCTTAAAAAACTACTTATTGCCAAATTACAGATGTAGCGGGCGGTCTAGAACTTTTTGGCATGGCAATCTCGCCGCAGGGTACTGCTATACGCCGGCAGTTTTACTGAGAATGTACGTCCCTAACCATAACCCCTTACCACTAACCCCTTACCCTTAGCCCCTTACCCTAATCTGCTAAACCCATACCCTAAAACAGAGGTGTGCAAACTGGGGGCGCGAGATTAACTCTGGGGGGCGCGGGGTTTACAGAGGCCCCGCGCGCTTCCCGAAGGCATTTAAATTAAGTGCCGGGTAAGCGGCAAAGTCTCTGTAAACCTTACTTACCATGGTTCAGCCGGCATCTGGAGACGCGTCGCCATGGCAACGCGCCATCAAATGACGCCGCGGGTCATGTGACATCGCGTTGCTATGGCAACGTGACGTTATGACGCCCAGATGCTGGGAACAAAGGTAAGGAGGAGGAAGGGAGGGGGGCGCGGAGAGGACAGCCGTCAGGGGGGCGCAGGGGAAAAAGATTGCGCTCCCCTCACTTCTTACCTTAAAACCCCTAAAAGTTAACCCCAAATACTAACACTAATCCCTCTAACACTAACCACTTCCTAACCTTAGCGGTGAAACGGCCGGTGGCTAGCTATCACCTGTGGTGGAGTGGCGGAAAAATGCCTGCGGCTAACCGGCTGCAGCAAAATGACGCGTCGAAAGATACCCATTCCGTGCAGCGGGCCTCAATGTTGCCCCAGATGCCTCAAAATACCCAGGCATGCCTCAGAGTATCACAGAGTTTGCAGAGGATTTCATGGTAATGTTGTCGCAGAATACTGCAGTGCGCCCAGGCTTACCTCACAAAAGGAAACGGTTCAGACAGCTGCATCTGTTGCTTTGGGACATTTGGCAATTGGGATAACATCAATAGAGGGAATTTGGGAGGAATTAATAGAGTCACATGCAATACAATGTATCAAATGATTTGTTTTTCTAATTCTTGCATTTGGCAAATTTACAATGTTAAAGTGGTTACAAAATCCCGAAAACACTTTATTTTGAGCTACTTGGGCTGGGAATGTTTACAGTAGACTAAGTAAATAGATGTTGTGGTATGTTCTCTCTAGAGATGTGCTGCTTGGATTTGTCCCACAAGAAGTATAATCTGTAACCAACGCTAATGTTTTCCAAGCTCAGTTTAAAAGTTCCCCGCATACACTTTTCAGTGTGCAGAAGATTGCTTATCTCTTTCATTGCAGGAAGAGAATGCAAGTAGAAAGTGAATAGCTTTTGAACCCCGTTAACCAGCATTAAAGAATGAGAGGCTTCTTGGTTCAGGGTTGGTGAATAGCAGAATTGCTGATTTAAATTGAAGGGTATCCCACTGGAAGTAGTCCTATTTTAAAAGTGGAAGGAATTAGTTAATACGTCAGTGACATCTATTTGACCTTTAAACTAGCAGTCCGCGCTGATCACCATTTTTGTATGCATTGTATTTTTACTTAATTTAGGAGGATTCTTCTTGCCCTTTCAAATGAAATTGCAGTCTAAAAGTTTCTATTGCAACCTCAGAAGCTACTGTAACCCCTTGTCCCACACCCCCCTTTGGGTTTATTATGGCCTTAAAAAGTTAATTGTGGTCCACACAGGGTAACCCCCTTTCCCCATGACATGGTGCTGGGCAACTAGGCAGAATGATAGCCCTGTCCTCCTCTGACTAGTGATAGTGGAGAGGGGGGAGAGGGGGAGAGATTTCTAGAAGGTCAGGTCCCAGGAGGAGTTGTAGAAGAGGGATCTCACTGTGAATAGGATGTAATATAGATGAGTGTAGGATATAGGGTAAGGATTCCCTTTATTGTTTTAAAGTTAGGGACAGTGCCCAACTTAGATAGTATTCATAGGAGTGGCTCCACACTACTCTCGTGAATCACATAGAGGAAGCCTATGCCTTAGAGAGGTTTCCCAAGCCGCAACCCCGAGGCAAACCTGAGTCAGCCCAATCAGAGGGTACATGGTGAACTCTCACTCAGAAGGACATGAGATGGCATTCGGTATCTGAGATGGGGATACTGACAACCGACAGAGAGTGTAGTACAAGGCCCGACAGGGACCCAAAGGAGATGGAGCATTACCGCCGCTACACATCAGAGCAAGGGCCGGCTTGATGGTGGTTAGATCGGTGCAGGTCCATCAGAGAAATGACAGTGACAGAGACACTCCTAGCAGCAGAGTATTCCCTGATTCAGCAAAGGTAGCTCAATCAGAGGCTCAGACAAAGACTGAGCCACTGATTGAGCCACCTGTGCTGAAGCAGGGATATCCTGAAAACCTCACCTGCTGGAGGGCCTGAAGAACCCCTGCTATATAGACTTATACAGTACATACTGACCTATAAGGGAGACCAACCAGAAGTTGACCCTGCTTTTCAAAACACGTTATGGGGTTTTTAAGGGTGGATTTTGATTGAAGGGAAATATTTCCGCTAGAATGTAATGCCTTTGTGTGGAGCTCCTTTACTAATGGATCCGAGTAGCATTGTTTGTAGTCCCTTTTCCTGCAGGAAAGCAAATATAACCTGAAATAACTGAAACTGGCTGGACCGTGCCGACGGGATTCTTGTGGCATCACAGAAGTTTTTCCTGATTGTCCTGCCAGTTTATTTGGAAACAAAGGGATATATAAGAAAATGTAACAGAACTCAAAGTATACTGTAACTGGTGAAACAAAGAGACTTTCTCTGTTGTGAGAAATTACACTCTTTTTTTTACAAACTGCTATTTTAGGGTTATTCTAAACCTTTAGTGCTTTTTTTTTTTTTTTCAACTTCAAAATTTTTATTGGGTTTCACATCAAAAACATTATGCCACATCCCATTGTAAACGATTTGAAACCCCCCGAGGTTTACCCTTTTCCTTCTCACTATCGGGGGTAAAGTCACTCAAGAGCAACGAGGGACTAACAACATACACTCACAAGACTAGACAAACCTGACTTACTGGACCAGAGACTAGACAACAGAGGAAAAAACATCAAAGGGGGGAAAAGGAGAGGAGGGGGGGGGGGGAAGGGAATGGACTGCCACCCTTTTCTTTGGTTGTGGAAGATCTGCTGTCGATCCGTAAGGCGTCCTTCTCCGTGGCTCCTGACGACTCCACCTCTTGATTCCAAATCGAATAGTCGGGGGGGGGGGATCCTACCTGTCATGTGCCTGTGTTATAGTATGTTCCGCTCCGTCACCAGAGAACGCACTTGTGTGTATTATAGCAAAATCGTGCTGGCATCTACCCCGGGGATGTCGGATTGGATGAGCCATGGCTCCCATACTTTTAAGAAATTTCGGCCAGAGTCGTTGACCCAGCTAGTCAACTGTTCCATCTGGCAGACTTGCCACAATCTGTTTCGAATTTTAGAAATGACTGGAAGATCTTGCTGTATCCACAATGCTGCGATCTCGCACCGTGTGGCTGTGGCCATATGTGCCACCAGTTTGTGTGCCGACTTCGACAGCCCCTGAGCCCGCCTGCCCAGTAAGAACAGCCACGGGTCCAGGGGGACCTCTAAATCGAGGATACTTTGTGTCCAAGCTCTAATGCTCTCCCAAATCGGAAGTACCTTCGGGCAGGACCACAGCATGTGGACTAGGTCTGCTGTTTCCCCGCACTGTTTTGGGCAGAGCGGGGAATAACCGCCGACAAATTTAGATAAACGTAATGGGGTATGATACCAGCGCATCATGACCTTATATGCGTTCTCTTTTAACGTAGAGCATATGGAGCTTTTGGCTGCCGCCTGTAGGATCCACTCCCAGTCTTTGTCCTCTAAAGTCTCCCCTAGGTCTGTCTCCCATTTAGTCATGTAGTTCAGTTTGTCGGCGTCAGGTCCCCTTGGGCAGATCACTTCCCGGTATAATCTAGAGGTGAGTCCCCGTGTGTCCGTGGCTCTAGAACACAGCTGCTCGAAATTGGTCCTGGCTGGTCTAATTGGAAATTCATTATAGAATGCTCTTATCTGAAGGTAGCGGAATAATTCAGTGTTTGGAAGGCCTTTTTCTGATTTGACGTGTTCGAATGTTTTAATATACTGAGGCCCCTTCAGATTCAATAATCGCTTATATCCCGACTGTATCCAAATTTTAAAGTGCCGCTCTCCGGCCATCCCCGGGGCGAAATCTGGGTTATCGAATAGCGGGGTCATCAAGGAGTGTTTTGTCGTTAGTTTATGTTTAAATTTGGAACTCCTCCACACCGCCAGAGAGTTCACCATGGTCCGTAGCAGCATCCCCACTGTGTTGTCGCAGCGTTTTGGCAGCCAAATTAAATTATACAGCTCAATTGGAGCACAGCAGGTTTTCTCCAGTGCCACCCATCTCCGCAGGGACGGGTCCAGGTGCCACTGGACGATCTGACCCAATCTAGCTGCTTTGTAATATGCCATCAAACAAGGTACCGCTAGTCCTCCTCTAATCGTGGGTCTAGTTAATATACTCTTAGCAATTCTTGGACTCTTCTTGTGCCAAATGAATTTCATGATCTTTGACTGTAAGGCGAGGATATCTGCCCGCACCAATGGTATTGGCAGGGCCTGGAACAGGTAAAGCACCCTTGGCAGAAGATTCATCTTAATGCTATGAATTCTTCCAAACCAAGAAATTCCAAACCCCGCCCACACCCTCATATCCTCCCTTAGAGCTTGAAATAATTTGGGATAATTAGCTTTGTATAATGAGTCATATGTCTTGGTAATTTGGATACCTAAGTATTTGATTGAGGAGGCTTGCCATTTAAAGTTAAAATTTAGTTCGATTAATTTCTCCATTGGGCGCGGGAGACTAATATTTAGGGCTTCAGATTTTGTCTGGTTAATTTTAAACCCGGAGATGAGGCTAAACGCACCCAGAATCTCAAAGACATTGGGCAGGGAAGTGAGCGGTCTCGACAGGGTCAAAATGACGTCATCAGCGTATAATGCCACTTTGTGGGGTTGGTCCCCTACGTCTATCCCTGTTATATCTGGGCTTAGGCGAATATGGGCCGCCAGGGGTTCTATACATAATGCAAATAGCAAAGGGGACAGGGGGCACCCCTGTCGCGTCCCGCTACAGATGTTAAATTGCTCCGATGGGAAGCCCTGGTGGCGCACCCTAGCTGTGGGGCCTTTATACAGGGCTAAGATGGCTTCTAGGAGGCGTCCCTCGAACCCAAATGCTCCTAGTACTGCCCTCAGATAGGACCAGTCAATCCTATCGAAGGCCTTCTCGGCATCCAGACTCAACAGCATAGACGGGATATTCTTTCTATTGGCCAGATCGATCAAATCAATGATCCGTCTTGTGTTGTCTGCTGCCTGCCTTCCTCCAATAAATCCCACCTGATCCGGATGGATTAGCCCAGGCAGGACAATGCCCACCCTGTTAGCTATAAGTTTAGAAAATATTTTCACATCGGAATTGATCAGGGATATGGGCCGGTAGCTCTTACAGTCTACCGGGTCCTTGCCAGGTTTATGGATCAGGGAGATTGAGGCCTGGAGCATCTGGGATGGAAAGGCGCCCCCCGCTAAGATCTCGTTAAATAGTTTTAATAGTTGTGGCGCTAATATTTTAAGGTATTTTTTGTAATATAAATTTGAAAAACCATCTGGTCCCGGAGCTTTAGCTGGCTTAAGGGCCTTTATAACCTCTGATAGTTCTTCGAACGTAAAGTCACCCTGTAGTGCCTCCTTTTCTGCCCTGCTCAATTTGGGAAGGCGCGCCTCTTTTAGGAATTTCTGGGTTTTTTCCTCTATTTTCTGTGTGTGGCTGACCTTATCTCCATCATAGAGAACTTCGTAGAATTTTTTAAATTCCTCAACAATTCTTCTGGGATCGGAGGTAAGGTCCCCCCCCTTGGTGCGGATAGAGGAAATACTATAATTAGGGAGTTTGTTACGTAATTTCTTGGCAAGTAAGGTATCTGGTTTGTTGGCTTTGTCGTAAAACTTACGCTTGGACCAGGCCAACTCCCTCTCGGCTCTGGAGTTTAGCAACAAATTGAGTTTAGTTTTGGTGTCAGAGAGTTCCTTAAGGGTAGCGCTCTGTTTATTTAGACTATGACATGCGGAGAGGTGTGCCAGTCTCCCTCGCAGATCTTTTATCTGGGACTCCTTAGCTCGTTTGGTTTGTGCTGCTAGATTCATTAGAAGACCCCTCATGGTTGCCTTATGGGCTTCCCAGAGTGTAGAGTGGGAAGATACACTCCCCGTGTTAATATCAAAGTATTCCCTGATTTTATCTCCTATCGCCCGCTCCGATAATGGGTTTTTTAACAGCAGCTCATTTAATTTCCAGTTCGCCCCCGGTCTGTCCAGGAGCTGCAGAGCACACCGCAGCTCAATCGGTGCGTGGTCCGACCATGAAATATCATGGATCCCAGTATGGGTGACCATGGGAACCGCTTTCTTAGAAACCAGGAAGTAATCTATCCTACTGTATCTGTTGTGGGGGTGTGAGTAAAAAGTGTATGCTCTCTCCGTGGGGTGTTTTTCCCTCCAAATGTCAAGTAACTGACAATCGTGCAGCCCGTGGAGTATGGTTAGTACATCTTGTTTCTGTGGTAAGTTAGTCCCCGTGCATCTGTCCAGGTCTGGGTCTAGGGTGCGGTTCATGTCTCCAGCGAGGAATATACAACCCATTGCCACCTTGTGTAATTTATCGAAAAATGACGTAAAGAATTGCGGGGCCTGTTCGCAGGGGGCGTATATTGAGCTTAATGTGACCTCCTTGTTATTAATTGTGCCTGTGACTATAACGTATCTTCCGTCTGAATCTTTATACGATTTAACCATTTGGAAGGGCACTCTTCGATGCACTAATATAGCCACCCCCCTTTTCTTTACTGTCGCCGAGGACATAAAAACGGTCCTGTAGTGCCCGTCCAGGTATTTGGGATGATTAGATTTAGAAAAATGAGTTTCCTGAACAAACACTATATCCGCCCTTCTACGGATATAGTCCCGGAAGGCAATTCTGCGTTTTATTGGGTTATTAAATCCCTTAACATTATGGGAGATAAGGATCAGATCGTTATTCATCTTGGGGAGAGGTTGAACCTGCGACATGTGGCGATAGTGTTATGTGTTTCGCTACTAACCCAGACCGAAGTAAGGCAGTCTCCTTCCTGCTACGCTCGTGGTGATCCTCGGGTGGTGGGTCCTGCGGGATGGGGAGAGACAATAGGAAAACCTGGGGGAAGACACACATAAAACAGTAAACAATTAATGTCCTCCGAGCTGTGGCCCTGCCAACTTGGCTCAGAGTCCAATGCCTTTGGGGACTGGGCACTCGCCCTGGAACTCCCTCTGATGTCACTTCACTTCTTAATCCCCCTCCCACCCAAAGGACTTCGCTGGGACTACCCCCTCCCAGCCCCTGGCCCATGCGGACCGCAGAGCAGGCCGAGATCCCTCAGCTCCCACCCCACTCCTCTAACAACAAACTAACTATAACCTTCATATCTTATTCCTATTAACTCCTATGTTCGATGCTAACCCAGGCATCTGTTTCCGCCGCTTTAATCCCAAATCTATGATCCCCTATTCGGTTGGGTGGCCTCTACCCCTTACTCTATTCCCCGAATACCCTCTGTGGTGCACTCTCCCTTTATGCCTTATAGTGTCTCATCTTCCAACTTGCTTGACCCTCTCAACCTGCTTAACCTTCTTATCTCACGTCTACTTGCTATTGCTTACCTTCCTCCTTCCGTAACGTCCTCTCTCCTATATGGACACCTGCTTTTGCCTTCTTCTCTCACCTCCTCCACTTCCCTTGCCCTTCGCTATCCTACCCCTCTCCTTCTCTCTGCTTCCCGTCTCCTTCCAGCTACTGACACTTCCCTTACGCCCTCCCCTTACTTACTTTCTCCTACCTTCGTATTCCTTCAGTTTACCTTCTCTTATCCCGCTTAGACCCACCAGCCTATGGGTAACCCCCCCTACATCTTTCCTCAGCCCTGGTTGCTGTCCACCACCTTGTAAGCCCTCTGTATTTTGTTTAATTTATTGCCCCACTACCCTCCTCCGAAGGCCTCTCCACCCGATTCCCTTTCTAGAGTGTGGGGATAGTGTCTCTTTTCCTCCGTCGCTGTTCACCGCTGCCTCTCCGTCTGTAGCTGTAGCGCTTGAATAAATTCAAATCTCCCGCTGGTCAGGGCCTCTCGTGTGGTGCGCGTCACTGCCTCGCGACAACTGGATCTCCTCCTTGCCCCCTGCAAGATGGCCGCCCGCACCCTTCCGGTTTCAGCGCCCGAGCATCCGGCCGCCGCCATTTTGGGAGCGTCTTTCGACCCGGACGGATGTGTGCGTGTTCTCTGCCTGGCTGATGGTGGTTTCCTGCTCCTGCGTTCCAGACTGGATGCTTCTCCTACCTCGTGTACGTCGCCATCTTTGGGCCTTCATCTGTTATCTCCCAGGTAAGTGCATAGTCTCTTACAGATAGGCAAACGAGGATTTTTTCCCACCGGAGGGGATCTTATTGCGGATTCTTCTTCAACAACGGGAATACAAGCCTGTAACATTTTACCGGGCAACTTTAACTTTAACTGGAAACTGGGAAACATGGTTCCCTTACAACACGGGATGTAATAAGCGATAGCTATGCTGGGATTCAGCTTTTGGTGCGTGGGGATCGGGGAGATTGTCCCGCCGTTGCCCAGCTGGGGCCCGGGGTCTCTTCCACCTCCTCCGGTGGCACTGGTGCCCCCTTAAGCCCCAGCCTGTGAAGGAAAGCCTCTCCCTCTCCGATCTCCTTCATGTAGTGGGCCCTGCCATTTTTGCTGACGGACAGCCCGAATGGAAAAGTCCATCTATATCGCACGCTGTGGTCCCTTAACACTTTAGTGATTGGGGTGAGGGCCCTGCGGCGCAACAAGGTCAGGGGGGACAGGTCTTGGAAGATAAGTAGTTTTACCCCCTCAAATTCCACCGACTGTGTTTCACGAGACCTGCGTAGGATGGCCTCCCTGGTTTTATAGTAATGCAGGCGTGCTATGATGTCGCGCGGCTGCTCAGATTGCATAGGCCTCGTTCTCAGGGCCCTGTGGCAACGGTCCATTTCTAGTCTCTCTTTGGGGATGTCCGGCAGCAGCTCGCCCAGCCATCTCAGAACGAATTCCTCGCACTCCCCTGCATCTTCAGGGACCCCACGAATCCTGATATTGTTCCGCCGCTCGCGGTTTTCGGCATCCTCCTGCTTCTCTTTTAGGTCAGTGATTTGGATCTGCATCTCCGCTGCCTTTTTTGTGTTGCGTTTGGCGGCCGTGGAGGTTATATCTAACTGGGTCTCCACGTGTCCCGTGCGCTCCCCCAGGCTCCCGATCTCCCTCCCCATCTCTTTTATTTCTGCCTGAAGGAGATTTTTAAGATCTGTGTAGAGGCGATTAAAATCGCAGAGCCGCACTGGTTGGTATTCTGGGTTGTCTCCGTCCTCCCTCTCTCCTTCCCGTTCTGAATCAGAGCCCTGATTCAAACTCGGCGCCATTACTGCCTCAGCCGCGCTGTTTCTCGTGCTGGGGAAATATTGTGGGAGCCCCTTTGATTTCGGGGTTTTGGCTTGTCGCTTCGCCATCCCGACAGTTTGACAGATTCTTAGGAGTTAAATTCCCGGGTTTTAGCTTATAATAAAGGTTGATTTATTTCAATAGATTACGAGCGGGGCTCAGAGCAATGGGATCACGCATCCATCTTCTCTGCCCTCGCGCATGCGCCTCCCCTTTAGTGCTTTTTAATGTTAAAAACGCATATTTATAAAAAAAAAAATCTAATTTTTCATTCTCACAATAATTTTAGTTTTGTTTGCGTTATATATTAATTTGTTATACTTATATGTATGTGTGTGTATGTATATATATTTATATATATATATTGTGACAAACGGCTTACTCCGGGGCTCCGCCGTCTGTCCGGGACTGTTAGAACACGGTCTTTTAGGGTAGGTTAAATGACGAGGTGTAACGTGCTGTTCCTTTAAACAGGCTATGCCTGGTTTATTCAGTCCCAGGTACTGAGACTGCCACACTGCATACAACAGAAATACATCAAAAACAAAACCTGCTCACCTGAGCGATAACTTAACTTAGGTTTTCCCTAACTCAGGGTGGAAGTGGCTTTTCCACTTCCAACAACAAAATAAGGAACTTTGCAGTTTTAGACAAAAAGAGCAGAATGTTTTAACCTGTTTGGGGAGAGGCTTTTCCCCTCTCTGCTTTCAGCAGCCTTCCTGTCTCCAGGCTCTTGGGGGAGAGGGGAGAGGAAACAGGAAATCTATCTTAAGTTCCTGATTTCTAATAAGCAGGACAGGTGACAGAAATCAGGCAGCAAACAAACTCTGGTCTGGATCCCTCATCCCTCAGTTCCAGCACTTGCCAAACTGTGGGATGGAGTGCATGTATTATGAGGCTGCCCTGTTCTGCCTAAACAGGACAGAAACTGTTCAGTATCCTGGGAGCCCTATATATGGAATTTATTACCATCCCCTGGTTTCTGTCACATATCCTCCCCCCCCCCCCCCCCAGCTCAGACCCCAAGGGATGAGCGACCATGGATATTAGGGAATGCATCCTTGACAACCCGTCGGCATTGCCATGTTTGTGCCCTGACCTGTGTTCCACAGAAAATTTAAAGGGTTGTAGGCTTAGGAACCACCTGGTCACTCTAGCATTCTTCTCCCTGTTTTGACACATCCAGGTGAGGGGTGCATGATCTGTGACCAACCGGAATTTTCTCCCCAACAGATAGTATTTGAGCCTCTCTACAGCCCACTTTATTGCGAGACACTCTTTCTCGACTATGGAGTAATTTTTTTCCTGGGGATTTAGTTTTCTACTTAAATAAAGGATGGGGTGCTCCTCACCCTGAGACTCCTGGGAGAGTACAGCCCCCAGCCCTACCTCAGATGCGTCGGTTTGGACTACGAACTCTTTGGAGAAGTCAGGTGTGACCAACACTGGTTGGGCACAGAGAGCTTCTTTCAGGCTTCTAAAGGCCTGTTCGGTTTCGGGGGACCACTTTACCATTAGCGGTCCTCTTGCTTTTGTGAGGTCGGTTAGTGGGGTTGCCTTAGTTGCAAAATTAGGAATAAACCTTCTATAGTACCCAATTAACCCCAAAAAGTTCCTTACTTGTTTTTTTGTAACTGGCCTTGGCCAATTTTGTATCGCCTCTACTTTGAGTGTTTGGGGTTTGAGTAAACCTCTGCCAATAGAATACCCTAGATACTTGGCCTCCTCCAGACCAATAGTGCATTTAGCGTGGTTAGCAGTTAGTCCAGCAGACCGAACTCCGTCGAGCACAGCTTGGACCTTTGGAAGGTGGGATTGCCAATCTTCACTATGGATTACCACATCATCCAGGTAGGCGGCAGCATACCGAGCATGTGGTTTTAAAATTTTATCCATCATTCTTTGGAATGTGGCGGGAGCTCCATGTAAGCCAAAAGGCAGCACCCTATACTGAAAGAGGCCGTCTGGGGTTGAGAAGGCTGTCTTTTCTTTTGCCCTTTCTGTGAGGGGAACCTGCCAGTACCCTTTTGTTAGGTCTGGGGTTGTGAGATACACAACAAGTTCATCTACCCTGGGCATAGGATAAGTATCAAATTTTGACACCGCGTTTAGTTTCCGGTAGTCATTACAAAACCTTGTTGTACCATCTTGCTTTGGGACTAAAACTATAGGGCTGTTCCACCCACTTTGGGATTCCTCAATTATGCCTAGTTTAAGCATTTTTTTAACCTCTAAACTTATAGCCTCTCTTTTGGCCTCTGGGATTCGGTACGGTTTAAGGTTAACTCGGACCCCCGGTTCAGAGACTAGGTCATGTTCAATTACGCAAGTTCTACCTGGCTGTGTAGAGAAGACTTCTTTGTTTCTTCTCACTAAATTCTGAACCTCTCGTTTCTGATGAACGGACAGGGTTTCAGCTATGCTAACCTCTGGGTCAGTTTCTCGATTCTCTGACTGACCTGGGGGTACTAAGGTTAACAAGACCTCTCTATCTTTCCAGGGCTTAAGTAGGTTTATATGGTAAATTTGCTCAGGTTTCCTCCTACCTGGCTGTCTCACCTTATAATTTACTTCTCCCACTCTTTCCAAGACCTCATATGGCCTATGCCACTTAGCAAGGAATTTACTCTCTACGGTAGGAACCAGAACTAGCACCCTATCGCCTGGAAAAAAAATTCTGACCCTAGCACCCTTATTATACGTATTCCTCTGTGCTTCTTGAGCTTTTTCCATGTGTTCCCTCAGTATAGGTAGGAATGCAGCTATGCGGTCCTGCATCTGGGCAACATGCTCTATTACACTTCTGTAAGGGGTAATCTTGTGTTCCCAAGTCTCTTTGGCTATATCCAGTAAGCCCCTTGCGTGTCAGCCATACAATAGTTCAAATAGGGAGAAGCCTGTGGATGATTGGGGAACTTCCCTAATGGCAAATAACAGGTATGGTAACAAACAATCCCAGTTTTTCCCATCCTTATCGACTGCCCGGCGTAACATGCTCTTTAAGGTTTTATTGAACCGTTCCACTAAACCATCTGTTTGTGGATGATAGACTGAGGTTCTGAGATGCTTGATTTTTAGGAGTTTACATAACTCTTTTGTTACTTGGGACATAAATGGTGTTCCTTGGTCAAATAAGATCTCTTTAGGAATTCCGACTCGGGAAAACAGAACTATTAACTCTTTTGCTATGTTTTTAGCAGAGGTGCTACGTAGGGAAACTGCCTCCGGATATCAGGTGGCATAATCTAATATTACCAATATATGCTGATGTCCCCTTGCGGACTTTATTAGGGGTCCTACTAGATCCATAGCAATCCAGTCAAATGGCACATCTATTATGGGAAAGGGTACCAATGGGCAACGGTACGCTTTGAACGGGGCGGTGATCTGACATTCTGGGCATGAGGAGCAATAATTTGTAATTTCTGCCAGAACCCCAGGCCAATAGAAGCATCGGAGAACCTTTTCTTTTGTCTTATCCACCCCTAGGTGTCCCCCCAATGGGTGACTATGTGCGAGGTGTAATACTACATTACGGAATGTCCGTGGTACCAACAATTGTTTAGTTGTAACTGGTTTCCTTTTATCAACCCGATATACTAGGTCATTCTCTACCTCGAAGTAGGGGTAGGCAAGTGACCTATCTGGTTGGCCAGGAGTACTATTCTGGTCCCGTATATTCCCCCTTGCTACCGCTAATGTGGGGTCTTCCCACTGGGCCTTCTTAAAACTCCCAGGACTGACCTCTAGGTCAGCGAGGGTCTTATCCTGTTCTGGGGTGGTAAGTGCCTGTACAACATCTTGATTTGGGGTATTCCCAACCAAGGTAGCCATGGGGAAGGGAATTTTACAGCACTCCTCCTTTTCCCCCTTCTTATTTGGGCCCTCGTCAACCTCTATTTCTGAAAAAGGGAAAGGATTTGTTTCTTCTGTTACTTCGTTATGGTCCGCTATTGAACTCTGGGTGCTATTCTGAGAGGAGGACCACATTTTTAGAAAATGGGGAAAGTCGGTCCCTATTAAAACATCATGTGCCAGTTTGGGTACAATACCCACTTTGAAATCTAAACAACCAAACTCTGTTTCAAAAAAAACATCAACAGTGGAATATTCATGATTATCCCCATGTATACAACAAATTGCCACTTTTTGTGAACTGTTTACCTGTTTCTTCTTAATGGGCAACAGGTATTCGGACACTAGTGTGACCATGCTCCCAGAGTCAAGAAGTGCCCGAACCCTCTTACCATTAACCTTTACAAATGCCCACAGATGGTTATTCAAGGGGTCCTCTGGGCTAGAGCCCATACATTGGGACCACAGCGAATAAGGTTCAACGCTGTTGCATTGCATGGGTTCAGCATTTAGTGGACAGACTTTCGCGGTGTGGCCCCTCTCATAACAATTTACACATTTAGGTACATAGTCTGTGTCCCACTTAGAGCCTTTTTCCAGCTCCCCATGTTGGCTGTTGCCCTTAGTGTGCGAGCCACTGTTGCTGGTGCTGTGTGAAGGCGGTCGTCGCTCTTCAGCCCCCCTTAAGCCTGGTACCCTTTTACCATCTCTGGAAGAGTCCTGGAACCTTGGGTAGTGGGGTTGCTCCACGACTAAGGGTTGCGGGTGCTCTTCTGCTGCATTGTACCTTTCTATGAGGGCCACAAGCTCGTCTGCATTGTGGGGGTCACTCTGACTGACCCAACGGCGTAGGGCAGAGGGAAGTTTCCTCAAGAACTGGTCCATGACCAACCGTTCCACGATGTGGCTTGCTGAGTTGATCTCGGGTTGTAGCCACTTCCGAGCGAGGTGGATGAGGTCATACATCTGGCTTCAGGTGGCTTTATCCATCGTGAAGGACCATGCGTGGAACCTTTGGGCACGAACAGCCGTGGTTACGCCGAGGCGGGCGAGGATCTCGAACTTCAATTTTGCATAGACGTTAGCTTCGGCTGGCTCTAGATCAAAGTAAGCCTTCTGGGATTCGCCGCTTAGGCAGGGTGCGATTAGACTGGCCCACTCAGCTTCTGGCCAGCCATCTCTCTGTGCCGTGCGTTCAAACGTGAGAAGATAGGTTTCCACATTATCCGAGGGCCCCATCTTCTGAAGGTAGTGGCTTGCCCTGATCATTTTTGGGACTGGGGCTGCCTCTGCCAGTGGAAGGTTACTGATAGTCTCCCTCAGGATCTCGAGTTCCTGCTGTAAACCCTGAGCGAACCGTTGTTGCTCCTCTCTCAGCAAGCGGTTTGTCTCTTGCTGGTTTGCATTCGCCTGTTGCTGGTTTGCATTAGTCTCTTGCTGGTTTGCATTAGTCTTTTGCTGGGCTATTAACAGCTGTTGCTGGGTTTCAGTTGCCTGTTGCAGGGCTGCATTCGCGTCTTTCTGGACAGCGACATTGCGTACCAGCGCACTCACCACGTCTTCCATCTTGTTTGGAGAGAGGAAAAAAACTTTTTTTTTTTTTAGTTCTTTAACCCGCAGACCTTTTAGTGTTCTGACCGCATTCTCCACCATACTGCACCGACACACTTTATTCGAGCAAATACCCGGTATGTACCTGGCAGATACCTGGAATGCGCCGCTCCTCACCTCTGACAAGCCCCGTTGCGTTTGCCTTCCCAGCCTGGGTTCATGCCTGGCTGACGGGCGGCTGATCTGTTAAATGATAATGATTAGGATTTAATAGGCTGCAATGCTTCGCGTGTCTACCAGATGGCATAAATTCATGAATTGTAATGCAGTATATATATATGTAGTGTGCAGTATTGCAGCCAGCGGGAATAAAATGCTTCAATCCCTGCCTGGAAAATAACCCAATGCACTCGGGCAGAAAACAGTCACAAACCTCAATACACCCGGGTATACCCGAATTCGTGGGATTAGCCGAGCTCGAATAAAGTGTGTCGCCAGTGTATGTGAAAAACGCCTTACTCCGGGGCTCCGCCGTCTGTCCGGGACTGTTAGAACACGGTCTTTTAGGGTAGGTTAAATGATGAGGCGTAACGTGCTGTTCCTTAAACAGGCTATGCCTGGTTTATTCAGTCCCAGGCACTGAGACTGCCACAGTGCATACAACATAAACACATCAAAACAAAAAGCTGCTCACCTGAGCAATAACTACACTTAGATTTTCCCTAACTCAGGGTGGAAGTGGCTTTTCCACTTCCAACAACAAAATAAGGAACTTTGCAGTTTTAGACAAAAAGAGCAGAATGTTTTAACCTGTTTGGGGAGAGGCTTTTCCCCTCTCTGCTTTCAGCAGCCTTCCTGTCTCCAGGCTCTTGGGGGAGAGGGGAGAGGAAACAGGAAATCTGTCTTAAGTACCTGATTTCTAATAAGCAGGACAGGTGACAGAAATAAGGCAGCAAACAAACTCTGGTCTGGATCCCTCATCCCTCAGTTCCAGCACTTGCCAAACTGTGGGATGGAGTGCATGTATTATGAGGCTGCCCTGTTCTGCCTAAACAGGACAGAAACTGTTCAGTATCCTGGGAGCCCTATATATGGAATTTATTACCATCCCCTGGTTTCTGTCACAATATATATATATATATATATATATATATATATATATATATATATATATATAAAAAAGGGGGAAGGAAAGCAGCGCCTATGCTAAGGTTAACTGGGCAAATAAATATATATCCTATACACCAACTGTGCAAAAACTATTATTAATCTATACACTTAAACAATAAAATAATTGGATTATCCTAACACAGATATTAAATAGACCTATAACCAAAAACAAATGATCTATTAATAGTAATAAGAAAAAATAAAAAATAAAGCCAAAAGAAAAAAGAGAGTATGAACACCAGTCCTCAGATAGTCCAATAATGATATGGATCCTGGTATGAAGGGTCTCCTGCTGCTCTCCAAAGTGGACGAACCACGTCCACAGGGCATCTATAGAAGAAAAGGGAAGAGAGAGCGCATACCCATAGCGTAAAATAGTCAATTTTAATGAGGGGAAGGGAGGGAAGGGGTTAAGAAATGCGCTTACAAGAAAGCAGTAAAATCAAGCATTGTGTGAATAATCACCACCATCCGGTTTGTATCTGCAGTATCCTGGGGCAGTCCCGATCGTGCAGCAATAGGATCAGTGTCCAAACAGATGTCCAGGGCTGGTGTATTCCATATACACGTGTAGGGTCCTGGAAAGATGGCTCCTCGTGGATCAAGCCTTTGCAGCAGTCGCGCGGTCCAATCAGTTCCGGCGCGCGGTGATGACGTCAATGCCCATGCGTCCAACGTGATGACGCTCCCTGACGCGTTTCGTCACTCACGGGTGACTTTCTCAAAGGGAAGTATAGAGAAGGGGGAGGTCCAGTACTTTATATGCTCTCCAATTATCTCGATCACTGGGAGTCTCCCCTTCTCAGCTGTATATACGCTTGGTGCTAATTAATATTTGTTAGATGCGCACAATGCATATTAAAAACCTTTGAGTTGAAGGAGTAAAGAAAAAATCTTATTCAAACAACAATTAATTAGATGAAAAAAAGGCACATAGTATTCATATGGGGAGTCAACCTTCACATAACATGACAAAGTATACATCAATAATTGATAAACCTGTCATACAAATATCGTGAAAGATAGACATGCAAGGAATGCATATTTATTACAAGTCGTGCATGTATATGGTCCACTCAGCTGACATGACCATTCAAAATATAAAAGGTATCTCCCTGTATAATTACATATAAAAATACAAATTGCATACAATTTAACAATACCAAATTGTGTTGAAAAACATATAAATGTAATTCCAATAATTAAACAGAATCAAATGAAAGACACAGCAAGAAAGCATTATTACCAGATATTGAACCCTATAAGGAGGGCAATTTCCCATATTAACATATGCCTAACAACTTAAGCACAGTGCATATATTTATTCAAGTCTATAGGCCAGGGCAAAGCAAGGTCTCAAGAGGGGGTGAACTGGGATATGAATGTAGTAAGTGAAATATTATGTGCTTGTAGATAAGTGTATGAGTGTAAATATAGAAAGTTTATCAATTACTACTATATTAAAAATCAATTATATTACTACCATTATGTGAATAATTCTAGTGGTGATGGAACTAAGTCCAAGTGTGACTATATTTGTGCGTGAATAATTGTAATAAAAACTATATAATAAAAATAATTAGTGTATAGTTATTTAATATGTACTATGTGTGTGACCATACACCAAAAAGTGAATATAGTGTAAGCTAAACTAAAATAGTGTGGTCCCAGCTCCGGTACAGGAGAGGGTGTGAGGAGGGGGGGGGGGGAAATGGGAAAGGGGGAAGGGGGGGGAAGGGGAAGGATTGGAGAAGAATGGGATAGATAGTTGGGAAGGGAGGGATCTAGGATATCCCAAGGAGAGATCCAGACAAAAGATTGTGGAGGGCAGAGGAAGTCTAGCAGGAAGAGGCGTCCAAGCATCATTTTACAAAGGTACTCACATCCAGGCATTCATTAAGTCCACCCGGGCTTAAAGTGCCCAATCGGTGGATCCAAAAAGTTTCCCGCCTACATAGAGTTTTAAACCGATCACCGCCTAGGGTATTTGGTGAGATGGTCTCAATTCCCATTACTCGCATAGTTTTAGGGTCTTGTTGGTGGAATGTTTTATAATGCCTGGACAAACTATGGTTGTTGAGACCCTTAATCACATTTCTCCTGTGTTCCAAAAAACGCGTTCCAAGAGTCCTAGTAGTACGTCCAACATATTTTAAATTACACTCACACTGGATGATATATACGACGTACGTACTAAGACAGTTAATGGAACTTTTAATTGCATGAGTGGCCCTTGTATTAGAGGAACTAACCTGAGTCTGGCTAAGGAGATGCCTACAAGTGATACATCGGCTGCGACCGCATAGGTGGTTGCCTGGTGGACCCTTTTGGACCTTATCAATGGTGGAAGTGGACGAGGACCTTAATCTAGTGGGGGCTAGAATGCTTTTAATGCTTCTAGCCTTTCTGTATGTCACAGTAGCCCTATCGGGTAAAGTGGGTCCCAAATGGGGGTCACACTTAAGAACTGACCAGTGGTTATTCAAGATCCTATTTATGGCTTTAAATGACTGGTTATAATCAGTAACGAACCTTGATGTCGATGCCTCCATCCCTGAATGTGCTGTTGGTGAATCGTAACCGAGACGAGTCCCCTTATGATTTTTCTTTTTAGACTGATTCAGTAAGGTAGATCTGTCGGATGCACTCACCTTGTCAAAAGAGGATTCCTCCCAATACCCCATAAAGAGGTTGGCATAGCTAGGAGCGAATCTCGTACCCATGGCCACTTGTGATGTTACATCACTGTACACCTGCATTGAACATGACAGGGGGATAGAAGCAATTAAGTATTGGTTGGACAGGGATTTATCATTTCCGGAAAAACACAAACAATTTATTTTACAATGTATTCACTTCATCCTCACACACAATTATTTTTTATTTGAAGGTGATTTTCATTTACAAATCTGTGGAACGGCCATGGGTACGAGATTCGCTCCTAGCTATGCCAACCTCTTTATGGGGTATTGGGAGGAATCCTCCGTTTGGCAGAACATCTTGCTTGGGGCGGGTCTCGTATACTATGGCCGTTTCATAGATGATATTATTATCATTTGGGATGGAGAAACATCGGTGTTAAATAGTATTTTGAGCTCCTTCGATGACAATCTGCTAGGATTAAAGTTCACATTTGACATCAGTAAATCATCCACTGTCTTTCTGGACCTGGCTCTTAGTACAGACACAGATTTGAATATTATCACCACCACACACTTCAAATCTGTGTCTGTAAATAGCTATGTCCATGCGTCCAATAACCATCACAAACAATGGCTCAACAACATTCCCTTGGGGCAGTTCCACAGACTACGTAGGAACTGCACTAGGGATATGGATTTCAAGAACCAGTCTGCATCATTAGGAACAAAGTTCCTCTCTAAAGGGTATGATCCAGCACTGATTTCCGACTCTTTTGACAAGGTGAGTGCATCCGACAGATCTACCTTACTGAATCAGTCTAAAAAGAAAAATCATAAGGGGACTCGTCTCGGTTACGATTCACCAACAGCACATTCAGGGATGGAGGCATCGACATCAAGGTTCGTTACTGATTATAACCAGTCATTTAAAGCCATAAATAGGATCTTGAATAACCACTGGTCAGTTCTTAAGTGTGACCCCCATTTGGGACCCACTTTACCCGATAGGGCTACTGTGACATACAGAAAGGCTAGAAGCATTAAAAGCATTCTAGCCCCCACTAGATTAAGGTCCTCGTCCACTTCCACCATTGATAAGGTCCAAAAGGGTCCACCAGGCAACCACCTATGCGGTCGCAGCCGATGTATCACTTGTAGGCATCTCCTTAGCCAGACTCAGGTTAGTTCCTCTAATACAAGGGCCACTCATGCAATTAAAAGTTCCATTAACTGTCTTAGTACGTACGTCGTATATATCATCCAGTGTGGGTGTAATTTAAAATATGTTGGACGTACTACTAGGACTCTTGGAACGCGTTTTTTGGAACACAGGAGAAATGTGATTAAGGGTCTCAACAACCATAGTTTGTCCAGGCATTATAAAACATTCCACCAACAAGACCCTAAAACTATGCGAGTAATGGGAATTGAGACCATCTCACCAAATACCCTAGGCGGTGATCGGTTTAAAACTCTATGTAGGCGGGAAACTTTTTGGATCCACCGATTGGGCACTTTAAGCCCGGGTGGACTTAATGAATGCCTGGATGTGAGTACCTTTGTAAAATGATGCTTGGACGCCTCTTCCTGCTAGACTTCCTCTGCCCTCCACAATCTTTTGTCTGGATCTCTCCTTGGGATATCCTAGATCCCTCCCTTCCCAACTATCTATCCCATTCTTCTCCAATCCTTCCCCTTCCCCCCCCTTCCCCCTTTCCCATTTCCCCCCCCCCCCCCCCCTCCTCACACCCTCTCCTGTACCGGAGCTGGGACCACACTATTTTAGTTTAGCTTACACTATATTCACTTTTTGGTGTATGGTCACACACATAGTACATATTAAATAACTATACACTAATTATTTTTATTATATAGTTTTTATTACAATTATTCACGCACAAATATAGTCACACTTGGACTTAGTTCCATCACCACTAGAATTATTCACATAATGGTAGTAATATAATTGATTTTTAATATAGTAGTAATTGATAAACTTTCTATATTTACACTCATACACTTATCTACAAGCACATAATATTTCACTTACTACATTCATATCCCAGTTCACCCCCTCTTGAGACCTTGCTTTGCCCTGGCCTATAGACTTGAATAAATATATGCACTGTGCTTAAGTTGTTAGGCATATGTTAATATGGGAAATTGCCCTCCTTATAGGGTTCAATATCTGGTAATAATGCTTTCTTGCTGTGTCTTTCATTTGATTCTGTTTAATTATTGGAATTACATTTATATGTTTTTCAACACAATTTGGTATTGTTAAATTGTATGCAATTTGTATTTTTATATGTAATTATACAGGGAGATACCTTTTATATTTTGAATGGTCATGTCAGCTGAGTGGACCATATACATGCACGACTTGTAATAAATATGCATTCCTTGCATGTCTATCTTTCACGATATTTGTATGACAGGTTTATCAATTATTGATGTATACTTTGTCATGTTATGTGAAGGTTGACTCCCCATATGAATACTATGTGCCTTTTTTTCATCTAATTAATTGTTGTTTGAATAAGATTTTTTCTTTACTCCTTCAACTCAAAGGTTTTTAATATGCATTGTGCGCATCTAACAAATATTAATTAGCACCAAGCGTATATACAGCTGAGAAGGGGAGACTCCCAGTGATCGAGATAATTGGAGAGCATATAAAGTACTGGACCTCCCCCTTCTCTATACTTCCCTTTGAGAAAGTCACCCGTGAGTGACGAAACGCGTCAGGGAGCGTCATCACGTTGGACGCATGGGCATTGACGTCATCACCGCGCGCCGGAACTGATTGGACCGCGCGACTGCTGCAAAGGCTTGATCCACGAGGAGCCATCTTTCCAGGACCCTACACGTGTATATGGAATACACCAGCCCTGGACATCTGTTTGGACACTGATCCTATTGCTGCACGATCGGGACTGCCCCAGGATACTGCAGATACAAACCGGATGGTGGTGATTATTCACACAATGCTTGATTTTACTGCTTTCTTGTAAGCGCATTTCTTAACCCCTTCCCTCCCTTCCCCTCATTAAAATTGACTATTTTACGCTATGGGTATGCGCTCTCTCTTCCCTTTTCTTCATATATATATATATATATATATATATATATATATATAAAATCAAAAAATAAATAGATGATACCGTTCTGTGGCTAACGAAATGCTTTTATTTGTGCGAGCTTTCGAGATACACTGATCTCTTCTTCCGGGGATGTTCCAATGAATGAAGCAAGCAAAAGGTATACTTAATAACAGTGTCTCTTGGAATGTTATCTGTGCTACTCCTTCCCCCGGTGTGGATATGTTTTATGGCTAGAGGTGTCAAAAGGTTCCTGAAAAGGTTGCTTTCAGGAACCTTTTGACACCTCTAGTCATAAAACACAATGAAAATAGCTCTTCCTTTCTTGAAGAGGGAGAGGTGATATTGGGAGGTGATTTTAACGTGGCCCCTGATACGCCCCTGATAGGCTACCCGGGAAGGAAGGAACACAACAGAACAATAGAAAATATGATCACTACCCTTCATAGATATTTGAGAAACCTAAACCTAGTGGACAACTGGAGCGAGAAACACCCACAATCAAAATATTACACATACTGCTCCGCCCCACACAAGTCACATTCGAGAATAGACCTCTTATTCACTAACACTACCTTAATCCCCAAGATACTGTAACAAAAATGAAGATGAACTAAATCACTTGGTCAGATCACACATCTATAGACATTAAGATAGCAAACCTAAACTTTCAAACTAAACACCTCTCCAGGAGATTAAAGGAAGCACTATTAAAAATACCAGAGATTTTGACAGAGGTGGGAGCAGAAATAAATCACTATTTTCAAATGAACCAAAACAGCGTCACATCCCTCAGAACACTATGTGAAGCCCACAAGGCAGTACTCCAAGGCAAACTAATTAGTGTAGCATCCTACAGGAAAAGAACAAGGCTCGAGAGGATTAACACATAAAAAAATAATAATACAGGAACTAGAGAACGAACATAAACAAACCATGAATTAAACAACATTAAAAAAACTGGCAAACCTAAGATGTGAGCTAAATGTATGCCTAATATCCGAAGCAGAGAAGTCCCTGATGTGGACTAAGAGGACATTTTTTTAAAAAGCAAGTAAGGCAGATTCAGTGTTGGCAGTGAGATTAAGAGAAAGCAAACCATATAATAAGATTAGCTCAATAAGGCAAAAAAAACAGACCAAATAACCTCTAATCCTGATCTAATTGCCAAAGAATTCTACTACACACAATTATATGACGGGGAAAAACAGGTCGAACTAAGCATAAAAAAGAAAATATACACAAGTTTACAGATGCCGTGGGTCCCCCTAGACTATATTATGGGGGGAAGGGGGGGGGGGAACAAACTAGAGAAACCAATTTTCTATGAGGAGATTGCAGAAACAATTAAAGACCTAAAATCAGCAAAGGCCCCCGGTCCGAATGAATTCTCAAATATACTGTATACTAAAAAAAAATCCCCAAATTACTAATTCCCCAAATGTAAAAACTATACAACTCAGTACTCCAAGGAGCAACATTTCCCCAAAATATCTCAGTAATTTACAAAGAATGAAGAGACCCCACTAACTGTAAAAGATATACACTGATCTTCTTAATTAATACAGATAAAAAAATGTTCTCCAAGCAAATCGATTGAATGTGTATTTACTCAAATTGATCCATCCAGACCAGGTACTGTAGGCTTTATCCCAACCATACATGTAGTGGATAATACAAGGAGAGCGATAGACACTATACAATATTCCAAAAAACACAAAATACCAATGACTCTCCTAGCACTTGACACTGAAAAAGTGTTTGATAGAATTGATTGGAATTATATGAAAGTTCGCGTCATCAATGTCCGACAGCTGACTGTGAGAGGAGTGCCTAATCGCATGTGAGGAGTGAGAGCAACTATTTCAGTTATATTGGCGGAACAAAGTGGAAGGCTGCATTTGTCTGTCTGTCTGGCTGAGTCTGAGTCTGACATCAAGCAGAGACATGAGTGAATATTCAATTTGAACGAATACAGCTGTCTTGTGTGAGGGGTTAATCCAGGAAGTGGAAGTGGAACAGCGTCTCAGTGTTACCCGGATCAGCATCACATGTTCATCTCCAGCGTGATTTCGTTTGTGTGCTGATGGAGGGACGCGGAGACCCCTGTGGTCATCGCGGTTACATCCTTTGGTGAAACCATTCCTTAATCCCTTGCCTATGCTATTTGCTTACCCCCCATCTCCATCTATAGAGGTCAATATCAGCCTGATTTTTCCACGTTTGCATCCGCAATCTATCATCTGACGGGTCAATTACCTCTCCCCATTTGTTTCTCCAGTCATTTGCTACCTATCGAGTGACAATTCCTCCCACATCTCACTGCCTCCTACATTTGCGTTATTGGATATTTTTTGGTCACATTTCCCTTCTTTTTTATTTTCAAGTGTACTCTTGTTTTTTATTGTCATATATTGTGTTTATTGTGTCTATTGGCATCATTGTGTTTGTTTTAATCTGTTCAGTCACCTAGCCTTCCCTGCTTAATTAATAAATGTTCCTGTTTTTATTGCTATACAGGATTGCGCCTTTTTTCTTTCTTCCATTTAATCAGGATAGGCATATCCTCATTAGGGCTGCATCCTGCTAGCTCATTTCACCTGGGTCAGTACATTTATTAGTCACCCATTTACTCACTTATAATATTTCATTTGTGTTAGTCCTAGCGCTGATTTCTTTCTGTGATAGATATATATATATATATATATCTATATACACATACATACACACACACACACTGTATATATATATATATATATATATATATATATATATATATATATATATATATATATATATATATATATAGGCAATACGATACCGTATGAGCGAATATCAGAGGCAGCACTCCAACAAGTAGTCAAAAAAGAATTGTATTAGTGAGACATCATATCCAATGTTTCTGTCCTACACACGGGACCTTTCTCAAGGTGATGAGATATATATATATATGTATTCACTGTGTATTTTTGTCATATTGGAAGTAGCTCTGGGCTCCCTTTTGTGTTTTGATTTTTGCAGCCTAATAAATGACACTCATTTTATGTTTGTACCAACATGGCAGCGATGGCTCGATTTCTGCCAAAATACCGGACTCAAACTTATTCTGAGAGCTGACTGACACAGAGACCCATCTAGACACAAAGCATTACAGTATACGATACACTATATAATGTTTACAAAAAAAAAGAAATAAAAAGAGAGGAGATGAGAAATATAAAGAAAGAAAGATAGTACATAATAATGCCGTTATAAAGACTGTATAACTCAAAACATCTGTGAAAAGGTAATGTCATGAATAACCCGACCCCCGATGTCTTCATTATGTACCCCCCTTTTTTTCTTTTTCTACGCCCCACAATTTATTTAAAAATGAATAAAATACAAGTTTAAAAAAAATTGCACACTACCAGAATCTTGTGATTGTTGAAATAAATACTGTGTGGCAAATATTCCCCCCTCCCTCCCCCATCACAATCCCCTCTCCCCCCCCCCCCCCCCGTGCCTTTTTTATTTTCTGTATCCCAGACCCCTCCTATAAATCCTTCAATAAAAGACATGTTTTTTTTGTTTTGTTTTTTTAAATGACGCGCTTAATAATCAAACTCGTATTGGCAGGAGATTCAAAAAGTCCAAGTCTCACTATTTTGTTTAGCATTTTCACACGACCAGATGTTTTGCATTGACTGTGAAATAACACTAAACTTGAAAAATCAGGCCCATCTGAATACTTCCTTTTGTTCCTCTTACAAGGTACTATCGGCGATCCAGTTGAATGGCCAGTATTGCAACTGTTCTTCAATAATATTGGCCTGGTACCGTGTTACTGTTGCTTACTACTTCAAATAGGCAATCCAAGGTGGCAGATTTTTGTGCAATTTAAAATATATATATATATATATTTGAAGCAGGGGGTCTCCAGAGCTGAACCCCGTTGATTTCAGTTCCGGGGACCATAGATACTTACCTGTGAATTAGGTGCCGGTAGCTGCTCTCCTCGGCTACCAGGGTTCACAATATGTCTGCTATTCCGATGTTTCTCAGCCTGCGGGCCAATAGGAAGCTATGACATCATCGATGCGGCTCCCTATTCGCCCATGTGATGCGGGAGCTTCAAATTTGAAAGCCCGGCTTGCTGAGCCAGAGCAGCTACTGGCATCAACTTCGTAGGTAAGTATCTCCGAAAGCAGGGGGTCCCCAGAGCTGAAATGTACGGGGTTCAGCTCCAGAGACCCCCTGCTTCAATTATATATATATATTTATTTATTTTAAACTTAAAAAATTAGCCATCTTGGATTGCTCCTTTAATCTTATAACTAGAAAATGGGGTTCAAGAATAACAATTACTTACGCTGCATTCATCCAAGCAATTGTAAAAAAAAAAAATCACCTGTCCTATAGTTTCTAATTACATATTACATAGCAACCTTGTAGTAACAAGAAAAAGCATTGAAAAAAATGTATTCTGGTACTTTACCGTGTAATTAAACAGCAGTCATGTATTATGCTCTCTTCAACAAATACCCCACGTTCCTCCTCAGTTTCAATCCGTTGTCCATCATGAAGCCAATAAATATTTGTGGTGTCTGTGGTATAAGTTGCTGTGCAGTGGAATGGAAGGCGATCCCCATGAAAAACCACCTGCTTCTGTGATGGTATTAGTTCAAATAGAGGTATTTCCAATGATCCTTCTGTATCTGAGAAGGAAAAAAAGAAACTGTGTTTGTATATATATATATATATATATATATGCAGACATGCAGATGAGCATACAGTTGTATTTGCATATTTGCTTTCCTGTGCAGGGTTTTTGTCACTTTTTTTACTCACCATAACTTAACTCAGTATTATGGTATAGCCTATCCCATAGCCTCTTTGCATACCCAGTTAGAATCAACCCCACACTGATGAGACCCATCAAGGTCGAAACAGCTGTCTGTGGTTTTCTGGGTATGCACCTTAACCCTGGCTGTGCTCAAAGCTGTTACCATGCAGCAAGCTTAAGCCTATAGGGAACCATGTCAAAATGGTTTTTGAGGCAAAAAGTGACACTGTGTGCTCATTTGCATGTCATTTCCCAGAATCCCTTGCTGCAGTGGAAGTGCTGTATGCTGGGTGATAATGGCGAAAGGCGGGGTTGCAGACCTGCCTAAGACATGCAGATGAGCATACAGTTGTATTTGCATATATATATATATATATATATATATATATATATATATATATATATATATATATATATATATATATATAGGCACTGTATATTAGAAAGACTTGCTTTAGATCACATGTACCGGGAAAACATATGTTGGGCCATATTTACAAAAGAAAAACAAAGTACTCAGCATAATTGTTTGCGCAATTTGTGCAGAAGTTCACATTGCTTGAAAATGACCAAAATGTTGCCCTTTTTGCACGAGTTTTGCATTGTGCCAATAAATGGCAGTATGTATGAGGTCAGGTGACCATGCACATTGAGTTTTAAAGCTTGATAAAGATTTTAAAGCGGCATTCCAAGCGGGCGGATTTTTTTGCAAATGACTTTTTTAACATAGTATTTAAGCAGGGGGTCTCTGGAGCAGAACCCCATTATTTTCAGCTCCGGGGACCCCCTGCTTCCGAAGATACTTACCTCTGTAGGGGATGCGGGAAGCCGCACCACTAGCAGAGATCATGTAGCGGCTGCTTTTCAAAGCTCCCGCGCTTTGCAGGCCAATAGGAAGCCGTGACATCAACCGGTGCGGCATTTTCGAGGGGGAGCGCGCGGTTACGGAGGTCCGGCACTCTCCCCCAAGGCATTTAAATTAAATGCAGGGGGACCGCGAGGCGCTTCTGTAACTTTCTCCTACCTTAACTTCGGCGACGTTACACCATGGTAACCCTTTGTCCAATGACGCCGCAGGGGTCACAAGACCCCACTGCGTTATTTGACGCCGGAGCCGAGCGGTGGGAGTGGGGGAGGTGCGAGCAGGGGAGGAGAGCAGGCGCAGGGGGGAAACTTTGTGCACCACTGCGTTGAGCCATAACATGACATGCCGAAGACACAGCGCCTCATACTTTCTCCCAAGACCGGGCCCACTTCCCCCTTCTCTACTGTCAGTAGCAACATCATCCACCCTGTAAGCACGCTGCCTAGGGGACACATTTGACTCCTCCCTCACATTCTCCTCTCACGTTCATGCCGTCGTTAAAATCTGTTGATTTTTCCTCTGTAATTTTGCTAAGATTTGCCCTTTCCTCTGTCGCTCTACTGCTAAAACTAACACATGCCCTCATTCTCTCCCGTTTTCACTATTGTAACCTTCTACTTTCTGGCCTTCCTGCCTCTCCCCTCTTCCCCTTTAATCTATCATAGACACTGCAGCTAGAATCACTTCACCCTCTCCCAAATCTGCCTCTGCTTCTCTCTCTGAAATCCCTCTCCTGGCTTCCCATTAAGTTCTGTATCTCTTACAAAATTCTCCTCCTCCATTTCCAGGTCATGCAGTCTCTCCTCTAGCCCTCCTTAAATCTCAGCCCTAATTTATTTCTACATCTCTGCTCACCTCTTGCATTCTGCTTACAGATTTTTCTGTCTACCCCTTTTGTATCTAAAGCCCTCTCCTACCTAAAACCTTTCACGTACTGCCCCATACCTCTGGAATGCTCTTCCCCTCAATGTTCATCAAGCAGCTTCTCTCTCTACCAAAGCATTTCCGTAGCTCCAATGCCCCCCTTGCATATTCACTTATTGTACCAAAACAGCTTCCTACTGTCCCTGTAAGTTCTTCCTATTGGCCCACATGACCGGGGAATTAAACCTGAGCAGGAGATACTGACACCTCCTACGGAAATAAGTATTTTGGGAAGCAAGGGGTCCCCAGAGCTGAAATTAGCACGTTTCAGCTCTGGAGACCCCCAGCTTCCCACCTAGAGGAAATATAGGGGTTTGGGGGGGAGAGGGGTTTTTTTTTGATGCCTCCTGAGACATGTCACCCTTAGGCTGTGCCTTACCTGCTTACTGCCTTGGGATGGGCCTGCTTATTCCCATTAGGTATCACGCCTCATGTTATTTTCCTGCATCTATTACTGTTGTGAAGTGCTACAGTATATACATTATAATGATGGGACTATACAAAGACAAATATACATAAGTACATCCTTTTTCAAATATCTGATTTCTTTTTTCCATGCTTTCCAGGTGTGATAAATTGTAGATGTGGGAACATTATTGAGAAAATTGATAGTGAAAGGCGAACATTTCAGTTAATGTAACATTTAGCCTAATTTATTCCAGCATCTCTACAACACAATAATGTATTCTAATAAATAGCTTTTCCTTTATAATGTCAAATTATTATTATCTTGAAAAACTGTAAAATAATCTACAATATGAACCCTTACTCTCAGGCATTTTTACAGAAGCATAGGCATGTTGCAAATACTGTATATGTAGAGTTACCTGTATCTTATATCCCACCAAACAAATTCAATAGCAGTTATTTACACTTTATGTCCACACATTTTAGAGGTATACTGTGCAATCTAAATTATACAGATAACTCAGACAAATCCATTTCAATAGTTTTAAAGAACAAGTCGGTTTGCATCTGATATGCATTAGCTGTAGTGCTATCATTCATCTTCAGCTTCTAAAATGTACCATGAACACAGGCATATTGTCTAGAGAGTTGAATCATATTGAGAAAATATGAAAAGGGCTGAACTTTCCATGTTTCCAAATTCTTAAGTTCCTAATGTAATGTTGTCACCATTAATATATTAAAGTCAAAGTCACCTTGATTGTTGCTTGACTTAGTCTTGCGTCGTGTCACCTTGGGACTTTCAATGGGACAAGCTGTAGACTGTAGCACAAGGAGAGAATGATTCTATCTGGAATAATTATTACTTGATGAGGTATTGTTGAGGATAATAGCTGATCTTCTCTCGTATTTATTTATACTGGAGAGCTGAAACAATTATCTCCATTTTGTTCAAATAATCTGCATTCATAATGGTGACATCACGTCATAATTCTGACACAGGTGGTGTTTTTTATTTCTCTATCTACACTTTTTTTTTAATGTTTCTATAAATACACCTGACAAAAGGATCTGTGATTCCTGAAACATATTATTATATTATAACAAAGTTATAATAAAGACATCTGGTAAAAATAAAGTAGTGATGGCATGAGTTGCTGCTATCATATTTAAGTGTGTGTGTCCCAACTGAAGATTATTATGACTCGCAGAAGCTGCATTCTTATGTCATCATTCAGGAGAGAATCCAGTTGAAGAAGGCTTAACAACTCTATTGTCTCCTAGCTGAACCAGGTGTCAATAGTATTCTAAATTACACTCTTCCCATTTCCTTCTCTGACATGGCTTCATGACCAAAGGAAATGAGACACCTGCAGGCTAACCATACTGGTCCCATTGTGTCCTAGTCACACCATAACCCACCCTTATTTAATGGCAAACATGATAGGCAAACTTGGGGATATATCGAGATGCTTGAATCTGGAGAAGAAATTAAAATAAACACGGACATGGTAGACATGGACAGTTCTGTTGAAAGAGGTAAGGAACATACCCATGAAGATTTGGGAGAAGCTATAAGATATGCAGAAAACTTCCCACAAAATATCCATTCTTTTTCTCTGATGTACAGTAGCATTTAACCCGAATCTTTTTCCATTACTTGGTATATCTATAGCATAGCATAATAGCACTGCACTGTATAATAACAATGTCATTTTCCTCTCCAAAAGGATGGAAATCTTGTACTTCTGAAAACAATGGAGAATTGCATTTGGATCTACTTGGTCTCATAATTTAAGATGATCTTCTATCACATGTATCTCAGAATACAATTTAAAGTCAACCAACAATTCATGTACATTTTACAACAAGTCAATGTACATAAGAAATGGATCTTAGTCAAACAATAAATGCTAGACATTTTTTTAAAATTCTAGAACAGGGGTAGCCCACTCCAGTCATCATCGTCATCACCATCACCATCACCATCGTCATCGTCATCACCATCAAGGGCCATCGGAGGTCAGTTTTTCTGGATAGCCAGCTTCAGCACAGGTGACTCAATTAGTGGCTAAGTCTTTGACCAAGCCACTGATTGAGCCATCTGTGCTGAAGCAGGGATATCCTGAAAACCTGACCTGTTGGTAGCCCTTAAGGACTGGAGTTGGCCACCCCTGTTCTAGATGTCGAAATCTTGTCACAGTGGAAATCCATGGGCATTCTATTAGGCAGGTATCCCAGCTCAGCGTGGACAGGAACTAACTGATGCGCAAAGTTGAAAAAACCAAACCTGAGGAAATCCCCAGATTTGGCAAAAGATATAGCTGCATATTTACTCAAGAGTCTTTTGCCATAAATAAGCATCTGGTGCTGGAATTCAATTAATGACTGCAATGGTCTGTAAGGTAAACAAAAAGAATGGGGGCGCAAAAGAAGAGAAATGATCACTAAAAAGTGCAAAAAATATATCAATTTATATAGGCATATATTTAAGTAATAATCCCTGAAGAACAGGGCATTACTGGCTAGTAATGCCCTGTTCTTTGGGGATTATTACTATTATAGGCTAAATGTAGACTTTTTTCATAAATAATAGACACTTTTGTATAGTTAAATAGATTTTTTTATTAAAATAAAATTGTAAATACATGAAACCACCTCTATATACGTGTAAGGGGGTCACTCCCGGTTTCCCTGATGTCCCTTTGCCCCCTGTCTTACCCCAGTGGCTGTGGGAGAAGGGGACGGCGACTTCTCCCGGTGGGCGCAGCCATCTTGGTTGTGGCGCGAGGTTCGCGCAATGCGCAGAGGTTGGCAAGGGTAGGGGCGGCCATTACAAGTGTGCAGGAGCTCTGGGAAGTTGCGCAGGCGCAGTTAAGCGTAGCGGCGGCCATTACAGCTTCGCACAGGCGCAGGAGAGATCGCGCACGCGGTTCCCATAGGAAAGAGTTCCTGAGTGGACTACATCTCCCAGCAGCCTCTGGGGAATGCCCTATGATCCCTGTCACCTGCAGCCAGCCACTGAGACTTGCAGATTCCCTGCAGCAGGGGATTTGATACAATGTTGTGAGCAGAGTAAGGCCTCGTTCAAGGTGCTGGCTTCGGCGGGCGGCCGTGCTGACTTGCGTGCTGCCGTGAGCAACAAAGTATTCAAATTGAATACTTGTTGTCAGGGTAGCTACTGGCCTGCCTCCGAAGCCAGGCGTTGCCGCTGACGACAGCTTCAGTAAACGAAAATTTCGTTTACTGCAGCTGAAGCAGCGTCACAGGGACCAAGGCAGCCAATGAAATCATTCTTCAGAATGATTTCAAGGCTGCAACACCTCATCCCTGCTCTCTGTCTGTGGCCGGGAGGATTAGGATGTGACGTCAAAGACACGCCCACTGAACGACAGAACGCCCAGGCTGTCGGCAGGGGATGATCGGACGTCTCCTACACCAGCAACGCGCGCTCTCGCGGACGCGCGCCCTCCATATGCCAAAGCAGGCACCCTGAACGAGCCCTAAGGAAGCAGATTGTGAATCACATGAGGCAGTCAGACTGAGGACACAGAGGGGGAAAGAAGGGGGGCAGAGAGCTGCGAGCTGCGAGCTTCTGCCCTAGGCCAGAAATCCCCAGGCTAGAGCTGAGGCTCTGACTCCCCACTAGTGAGGGTGGGTGGTCACAGGGACCAGGCCCTAGGATAGGGATCTGTCACATTACAGAAGGAGAAGGAGCTCTGCGTGTAGGGAGGCAAGTAGCCCCTACATTAGGCCCTATACCCCAGGCCCAGTTAGGCCCTGAGTCATTGAAAGGTTGGAGCTGCTACAGGGACATGCCCTAGATAGGGAACGGATCCCCTCAGCAGTCAGGTGTGTTATAAGATAGTCAGAGACACAACTGTGTGCACGTGGCCTGGCAATTTTGGTCTGGGAACAGACCTCTTCAGGAAAGAGACAGTCTTCACGGTGGGAGCGTCTGGCGGGACATCACCCCACGTGGAGGTTTCATCGCAGGATCAGCGGATTCTTTGTGAAGATTCATCATACCGAGTGTGGACACACTCGGCAGGTACAGTCACCAAGTGCACCACCATTACCGGTACCACACAGGCACTGATCACGCCTAAGGTTGCATAACTCTTGGGACTCAGGGAATAAAGTGTGGGGTACAAGGCCCTGCGAGGTGTGTGGCTAGTTGTGTCTTTAGTGGGTGGAGTGATAAGATATTATCATAGAGTTATGTCAGTACATTAGCGCGTTAAGAGATATGTTATGTTCAGTAAAGCCCTTTGCTATTTCACATCCAGTATATGTGTTCATTTGTATGTGTCCTGCGAGGAACAACTCCCGCTCTGCTGGGAGCCATCGCAGGTGGAGGCGCTGCACCATATAGTAGTAGTAAGAGTAATTCACCCCAGGTTCCCCGTGGTGGAAGCTCAGCCCTCCTGGTTGCCAAACAGGTACAGCACCATACTGATAAGTAGTCAGATACACCTACCCACCTCAATCTCACTTAGGGTGGGGGTAAGAGGGCTACATAGGCTTACACTGCAGTTATGTATATCACACACTGCCGCCCCTCTGTGTACACACACACCACACACAACACAGCAACTCTACACACACAGCAGCTCTACACACACGCAACACAGCAGCTCTACACACACACAACACAGCAGCTCTACACACACACACAACACAGCAGCTCTACACACACACACAACACAGCAGCTCTACACACACACACACACACACACACACACACACACACACACACACAACAAAGCAGCACTACACACATTCTACACCCATAAACACTGCTACTGACACACACACACACACAAGCTCTATACACACACATCAGCTCTACACACACAAACTGCTGCTACACATACAACAGCACAACACAACACACACACACTGCAGCCACAATAAAAAATTCATCCACTTACTAAAAACTTTGCACCCCCCCCACCTCTACACACAACACAGCACCTCTACACACCACACACACATACACACACACACACACAACACTGCACCTCTATACACAACACAGCACCTCTACACAGGGCCGCCAACAGAAATCATGGGGCCCGGGACAAATGAAAGGAGCAGGGCTCCCCCACCCCAAACCGCACCTACTGTACCACGAAAAAATATCTTTTAGCGCGCAACTTTTACTTAACTGTTTTCTTATTGTGATACAGAAAAGAACATTACAATGCAACCTGTTTATTTTTATATTTTCAACAAAAGACATGTGACTGCCTGCCTGGGTGGCTGAGTGGGTGGGTGGCTGAGTGGGTGAGTGACAGTGACTGGGTGGGCGAATGATAGTAGAATGACAGTTGGGTGAATGACGGTGGGTGATTGACAGTATGAATGACAGTGGGTGAGTGGGTGAATGACAGTGGGTGAATGACAGTGGGTGGGTGAATGACAGTGGGTGAATGACAGTGGGTGGGTGAATGACGGTGGGTGGGTGAATGACGGTGGGTGGGTGAGTGAATGACGGTGGGTGGATGAGTGAATGACGGTTGAGTGAAAGACAGTGGATGGGTGGGTGAGTGAATGACAGTGGGTGAGTGAATGACAGTTGGGTGGGTGAGTGAATGACAGTGGGTGGGTGAGTGAATGACAGTGGGTGGGTGAATGAATGACATTGGGTGGGTGAGTGAATGACAGTGGGTGGGTGAATGACAGTGGGTGGGTGAATGACAGTGGGTGGGTGGGTGGGTAGGTTGAATGATAGTGGGTGGGTGGGTGGGTAGGTTGAATGATAGTGGGTGGGTGGGTAGGTTGAATGACAGTTTTGATTGACGGTTTTGAATGACGGTGGGTTTGAATGACAGTGGGTGGGTTGAATAACAGTTTGAATGACAGTTGGGTTGAATGACAGTTGGGTTGAATAACAGTGGGTGGGTGGGTGGAATCGGTGAGTCGGTGGGTTGAATGACAGTTTGGGTGGGTTGACTGACAGTGGGTGGGTTTTGGTTGAATGACAGTCGAATGACAGTGGGTGGGTGGGTGGGTAAATGACAGTGGGTGGGTGGTTGAATGACGGTGGGTGGGTGGGTGGGTGGGTGAATGGCAGTGGGTGGGTGAGAGACAGTGACTGGGTGGGTGGGTGAGAGACAGTGACTGGGTGGGTGGGTGAGACAGTGACTATGTGGGTGAGAGACAGTGACTGGGTGGGTGAGAGACAGTGACTGGGTGGGTGGGTGAGAGACAGTGACTGGGTGGGTGGATGAGAGAAAGTGACTGGGTGGGATGGTTGGGGGGTATACAGTGACTGGGTGGGTGAGTGACTCTTGGAGACAGTGACTGGGTGGGTGAGTGACTCTTGGAGACAGTGACTGGGTGGGTGAGTGACTCTTGGAGTCAGTGACTTGACAGTGACTGGGTGGGTTGGTGGGAGACAGTGACAGGGTTGGTCAGTGACGTTACAGTGACTGGGTGGGTGACAGTGACTGGGTGGGTGACAGTGACAGGGTGGGTGGGTGACAGTGACTGGGTGGGTGACAGTGACTGGGTGGGTGGGTGACAATGACTGGGTGGGTGACAGTGGGTGGGTGGGTGACAATGACTGGGTGGGTGACAGTGACTGTGTGGGTGGTTGACAGGGACACTTGACATTGACTGGGTGGGTGACAGTGACTGGGTGGGTGACAGTAACGGGGGGGTGGGTGACAGTGACTGGGTGGGTGACAGTGGGTGACAGTGACAGTGGGTGACAGTGACTGGGTGGGGTGACTTACCTTGACCGGGTGGGTGCAGCTTTCTGCCAGACGCTTTCCTCTCCTGCCCCCGATATCCCCGCGGCAGCTGCCCGGGGCGGGAGGTGGACTTGCGGGCGCGGGAGGTTGGCTCGGGGGGGCACGGAAGGTGGGCTCGGGGGGGGCCATGGGAGGTGGGCTCGGAGGAAGCGGGGGGAAGCAGGCCGCAACATGAGCTGGTCCTTCCCCCTCCGTCCCACATTGGGAGCGGGGGGGGGGAGAGATGTGGGCCGCAGGGTGAGCTGGTCCTTCCCCCTCCGTCCCACATTGGGAGCGGGGGGGGGGAGATGTGGGCCGCAGGAGGAGCTGGTCCTTCCCCCTCCGTCCCACATTGGCAGCGGGGGGGGGGGAGATGTGGGCCGCAGGGTGAGCTGGTCCTTCCCCCTCCGTCCCACGTTGGGAGCGGGGGGGGGAGATGTGGGCCGCAGGAGGAGCTGGTCCTTCCCCCTCCGTCCCACGTTGGGAGAGTGTGGGTTGGTATTTAATTAACTGCCGCCCGACCTCACATGGGGCCGGGGGCGGCCGGGCCCCCCTGACCCACGGGGCCCGGGACACCAGTGCCCTTTCTCCCCCGCTGTTGGCGGCCCTGCCTCTACACACAACACTTCACCTCTATACACAGCACAGCACCTCTATACACACACACACACACACACACACAAACTGCTGCTACACACACATGCTACACCCATAAACACTGCTGCTGACACTGACACACACACACACACAGCACCTCTACACAGATATACAACAGCACAGCACACACACACTGCTACTGATACACCCACGCACAAACTGCAGCCACAAAGAAACTGCACACAGCCACTTACTTATTTGCTTTGCAGACTTCAACCACCCAATTCAACTGAATCTGCTCAGAAAATCTCAGTCAGCTCGGGAGGGGGAGGAGTCAACCCGTGGCTGATACGTCCTGACCAATCCCCTGCCCTGTCTCAGAGCTGTTTCTACAATCAGACGAATCCCCTGCCCTGTCTCAGCTGTTCTGAAAGCTGATTGGCTGGAAAAATACACATTGAAAACTACACATTCTGCTGCTTAAATTCCGGGCATTACTGATTGGATAAAATTCCGGGCATTATCCAATCAGAGAGCAGAGTTTTCAATAATGCCCGGAATTTTACTGCTTTAGCCTATAATAAAATGTACACAACTTACAATAAAACATGATAATGTAGATCCTAACACACCAAGCTTGTATACTCCACGAACGGGACGTCCGCAATCAAAGCAGAAAAACCCCTCTCCGGATAGCCGATGGTAAAGCTGAGGGGAATATCCAGACCGGCATCTCCGTATGAAAGTTCCTGCACTGCCGTGAAGCTGTTGGGCGTATCGCGTCATCACGCCTACTACCCAGCATGCACTGGCACTCCTACGCGTTTCGTGTCACGTGGGACACTTCGTCAGGGGGTAGCCATCCTAACCATTGATTCTCACTAAGTACAGCTAGCTAACCAATGGGATCGGTACATACTAGTCTGGGGAGGTGACACCCGCAGCCCTCCAATTAGTTTACATTCTTTTTGTTTATGTGTTTGTGAGTGTTCTCCAGCCCCGCTGATCACGGGAGACGGGGAGCAGCACTGAAGAGAGATTGCCATAGAAGATTTGTGACGGCCAGCGCGCACTTACTTTTTCACTTCAATGGTCTGTAAGGTGCCTTCCACAGACGGGCCAGAAAATGGCTTATGGTAGAAGTACCGGTAAATATGCACTATAATTCTTTCTGGGGAAATTCACTGGTGGAGACTTTTATAAAAGCAGTACATTTTGAAAAGTTGCTACATTAGCAAAATTGTGATAAGTTTTCACCCACCTCTAGGGCTCAGTGAAAAAAATAATCTGACTAAAGAGCTGGGTTCAGATTTTCAACTTCTTTGGGTCTTGTTGCAGGGTACATGCAACCACACACGCGGGTTCTCTTGATAAGGCTTCATTATTGAGCCTTAAAAATATACAGCACACAAAAACAAAATAGCTTCTCTTCAGCATACAAAAACAAAATAGCTTCTCTTCAGCAGACAAAAACAAAATAGCTTCTCTTCAGCAGACAAAAACAAAATAGCTTCTCTTTAGCCTTTCAGTCCTGTCTCCTGACCAGCTTGCCTGCATGTGTGTACAGCCTGGGGGGTTTAAAACACCTTGATTATGCAGCTGGGGTCAGACTAATTAAGCAGCCCTTCTCAACTGAAACTTAACCTCGTCACTGCTGCACTGCAAGCCTAAACATAGGTTTGCCAGGTATATGGCTGGTGACGTTCATTCACCCTGTCACAGGTCTATTTATCAGTCTTCCAGTTGTCAAACTGTGTGAGAAAAGCTGCACCAAATGCATCAATAAAAGTGTTTTTTCCGTTTCAAACCACTGGGATTTCTCTCTATGATAAATTTGGTGCAGTTTTATTGCCCCAGATGAGGAGCTGCAAAATTGATAAATAACCCCATGTAGATTATGCTTTTTACAGAAAGACTGAGAATAAATCGAGATTTTTTTCTAGATTTTAAACAATCCGAGAGTTCTTTCTAGTGTAGGAATCATCCATAAACCCACTGTGCTTGTTTCTTGAATCTTGACCTTGTGATACTACATACTTCAAGAACGTACAACATTTTATGTGGCTAAACCTACATCAATTTTAGAGAAGCCTCCTTCAGATGAGACTGTTTAATCCCTAGTGAATGATGTCATAAACAGAGCATGAGAAATGCATTTACAGATGGTTGCAAAAACATCTGGCTTTAATTCGGATGTTTTATATATGATTTGTAACTTTATTCCAAAGCTGTCTACTTATGATAATCTCCTTGACTCCCATGGCTAACTACATGCTCTTACAGACTACAAAATTCCTGTCTGCATAGTGGAAAAATAATTTACTAAACACAAATGAATTAAATAGAAATAGCAGTGTTAGTCCAATTGCAGTTACTGTAGTGCCGACGAGTATTCTAAAACAAATCTGGGGCTATCACCAACAAGACCCAGGTACATGCTGGGTACATGCTGGGTACATCCTGGGTACATCCTGCAACATTTCAGTGACATTTCTGCAGTCAGACTAATGGCACATCGGATTAATAGCGGGGGTCCCTGGCAGTCCCATTCAAACATGTACCCAGCATGTACCTGGATCTTATTGTTGATAGCCCCAGATTTTCCAAGGCAAGTTTAAGGCAAGTTTTAGAATACTAAAACATACAGGACACGTACAAGCTCATATTGAACCCCCAAAATAACCACAACATAGATATAAGCATATAAGTGTCACAGTGGAGTGCTACTGAGCATGGCAATATATATTTAAAACTAGAGACAGAAGATGGAACACAGACAGAGCTCAGTGCACATCCAGTGAAACTTATACACGGTACAGTGCCTAAATATATACGTATAGATATCTATTAAATAAAATGGTTTTAGTTTAACATTTTGGCCAAGGTGTTATAAGCCATTGAGCCACTACACGGCAGACCACATCTCAAGGGTACCTAACACTAATATAAATTCTTAATAACCTGTGCATTACCAGGAAGAATGATTTATAATAAATCTGTCAAAATTAGTTGCATAGTTCTAAGTCTGATTGAAGCTCTTATTAACCTGTACATTACCAGGAAAAGCACTTTGTAATAGAATTGTCACAATCACACTGTAAGCAAGCAAGTTCCCCTGAGAGTGGGAGATGCAATGGAGTGAGCTTTTAACCATTTTAATGTGGGAGGGGGTGAGCTTCAATTAGGTAGGAGGAGCCACCCTCCAATCAGCCAAGACCAGCTGAACAAGAATTGTAAAACGTACAGGACACCTACAAGCTCATATTGAACCCCCAAAATAACCACAACATATATATATAAGCATATAAGTGTCACAGTGGAGTGCTACTGAGCATGGCAATATATATTTAAAACCAGAGACAGACAAGTTTTAGAATACTCGTCGGCGCACCTGTATGCAGAGTGAATGAGTACTTCAGCATTAGGTGATACCTTTGTTGTATTTGGACTAACTATTGATTCTATAAGACAAGCATTCGAAAGTTCTCCTCTTTTCCCCCGGTCAGAAATCCTCCGGTCAGCAATACCTGAGAAAGAGAGAACTCTCGAAAGCTTGTCTTAGGCTGCGTCCATAGAAGGACAGGCCGTGCTGAGGCGTGCGGACGCTCAGCGCTGAGCCCCTGCATCCTCAATGAGGATGCCTTGAGAGGGGGCTCACGCGAGCGTCCGCAGGCGTGCTGAGGCTTTGGAATTTTCAGCCGACAGCCAAGCTGTTTTTCAGCGCGCTGTCGGCTGAAGACATCCAATCAGCCTGAAGCAGCGTCAAAGTCACGGTTCAGCAGAGCGGAGGCTCGCCTGCTTCAGTCAGCGCGATTGCACGGACTTGCAGGCGAGCCTCCGCTCTGCTGAACCGTCTATGGCCCCGGCCTTATAGTATCAATTGTTCGTCCAAATAAAAAAAAAAGGTCTCACCTAATGCTGAAGTACTCATTTACTAAACACAAAATAATCCAATATTCCTGCAACTTTCAAAGCTGTGGGTACTGATTTTTGGTGTGTGTTAATACAGCACAATAGGATAACATTGGCAAAGATGCTAAAATGGGATTTTTTTTTGACCAGCATTTAAACTACTGGGAAAGTCTTTTTTGAGTAAATTTACTGCCTGAAAAGAGGAAAGATAACCCAATAGCATTTATTTCAGTAGTTAGCATACGATCCAATCTGAAAATATATGGTGGACACTCAAGACATATTGTGGCATATGGATAATTGCAAAAGTGGAACAATTCCCTGGCAAAAAAATCTGCAGCAGGTGTTTGCTTTAAAAAATCTGGAACACTGTTTTTGCCCAAGAATTGCAATGCTTGTGCATTATTGCAGGCATACCCCACATTAACGTACGCAATGGGACCGTAGCATGTATGTAAAGCGAAAAATGTACTTAAAGTGAAGCACTACCCTTTTTGCACTTATAGAGCAGTACTGTAGTTGTATGCCAGCGGTGAGAATAGCTTCCCAGCTCTTGGCAATTTCTGTCCCTCCTCACTCCGGTCCGCCCTCAGCTCGGCTTCAAGTGAATAAATTCACAGGCTCTATAGTCTCCCCGCTTGCACACAGCTTCGGTACAGGTAGGGAGCCGGTATTGCTGTTCAGGACGTGTTGACAGGCGCATGTGCGAGCTGCCGTTTGCCTATTGGGCGAGTGGAATCAGCGCGTCACAACTACGGCGTTCTGTAAGGCTGAATAAGTGTCCATACTCGCGAAGCGAGCGTATGGATACAGGGGTATGGTGCTATTGAAAATATGTCCGTACTCGTGAGTGTCTGTAAATTGAAGGTGCGTATAGCGGGGTATGCCTGTACATATGCCCCTTCGTTCATTTATCCAGAACAAAGTGTGCTATTGTACTGCAACTCATCTGAAACAAAGAATGAATACGGGGGAACACCGTCCTAACTGATTTAAAACACAGTGGGCCATATTTACTAAGCAATGCTATTCCATAAGACAGAGGTTAAAGTGACAAAGGCGCTCCAACGCTGGATCCTTTCCATATGATGGTATAGGTAATATACAATTAAACAGGATAGGACAGGGGGATATTCTGATTGATGCTTGTAGTAAAGTCCCCAAACAGACCAATTGTCCCTGAAGGGTAAGATAAGGGCAATAAAACCCAGTCATACCCTCATTGGGATGGATCCTGGACTCACAAAAAGTATTTGAAGAGAATAATAAATGATACTCACAGATGCCCCTGTCCAAAATCCTGATAGGCGTGCAGCCAAGTAGAGAGTGGGGATTGTAGGCTTTTCTGCCAGGGTATTTCGGGAGGCGTGGGGGCCGTCCCGACGGGTGTATGACGCCATCACGCATTGTGGGCGTGTCTACGTCGTCACCTTTTGGCGCGAAACGGGGAGAAAGCTTTTTGTATATAAGGAAGTAATGTTTGGTGCAGTGCATGCTCCTTGATAAAGTGTTTTTTACACGAAACGCGTAGGAGGGTGTTCACCTCCATTTTTTAAAATGGCTTAATAAAGAAGATTTTTATACATTCATTTGGGACCCATTCTTGGCTGTGCGCCAGTTTTTCACTTGTCTATTCCATAAGACACCTTTCAGAACCAGAAGACCCCTGATGGCCCAATAACATCAGCGAGCCAGAAGCTCCTTTGTGCAGCGATGTGTGAATGTCTACAAAACACATTCGCAAAGATTTTTCGCGGGTCTTCCTTCAATTCCATGTATTCACAAAAATGTCAGGAGCACATTGAATGCCTTTAGTTTTGCATTTTCACCTGATTCTCAGCGATAACAGCAGTGTGCACACATGATTGGAATTGGAAGCCTATAAACGGCCATGTGAGTAAACGTATTTTGGAGACAGCGTTGAGAGACTTTGTGCTGTAGTTGGAGTTGGGAAGTTGGGAAGTGGTGGAGTCGCAGAGTGTGAAATAAAATAGAATGTATATTTAGTTTTAATTAGTTACAGTTCTATAGTTGTTATTTAGTTAGTTGGTTGTGTGTAGGGCTGCCAAGTGGCTTCTCATAAATACTGGACACAATGGTGAAAGGTGCGATGCGCTTGAGACACATCCCCCCTGCACATCCCCCTCTCCACGCTGTTTCCTCCTCTCCTTGGCCCCAACCCCAGATTCCTGACACCTCCTCCTGATGTGCTGCATTACCAAGCTGCCTTGCAATAAAACCTCTCCCTGCTTGGGGAAATCCCACGGCCCCCCCAAGCTGGTCAGATCACTATGTCCAGAGAGGTAATACCATTATACACATACAGTATTACCTGTTACTGGACAATGTCCAAATACAGGACAGTCCGGTTCAATACTGGACACCTGGCAACCAGGGGTGCGCAAACTTTTCCCTGTGCGCACCCCTGCCTGCTCTCCTCGGCGCCTCACGCCCCCCCACCTTGCTCGGCCCCGGCGTCAAATGACACGCAGGGTCATGGGACGTCACGTTGCCATGGTAACGTGACGTCAAGTGACCCCGAGGTGTCATTCGATGCCGGGTTACCATGCCGACACGTCGCTGGAAGGTAAGTGTGTTATAGAGGCCTCGCACGGTCCCCTGGCATTTAATTAAAATGCCTGGGGGAGAGCGTGGGACCTCTGCAACTGACCCCGCCCCACGCAGAAAATCTAGCAACCCCCCAGTTTGTGTAACCTTGCTAAATACAATAGATTGATATATTAGTTATAGTTTGTTACCTTGCCTTGTTAGTTATACTGTAGGATTGTATAGTTATATTTATAGTTATATACAGTAGTATAGTTTACGATAGGTATATATGGTAGTAATAGTACAATTAAGTATAGTTTTAGTATACTTCGTTTTAATTAGTATAGTTAGTTTCAGTTTGTTTGACTTATTTTATTTTACTTGTGCTTATTTCTTGTATTTGTATATACAGTATTTGTATTTTATTATGGAGAGGAGTAGGAAAAGAGCAGAGTCTGGAAGATGTGGTGCTTACCCAGAAATAGTGCCTTTAGTCTGCTACAGATGTTAGTCTAGAGGTGGCGGAACAAACAATGAAGGATGTTTTCCCTTCAACCTTATTAGACCCAGCGCCTGAGTGTGGGTTGAAGCTACAGTCGTGAGATATCAGCACTCACCTCTGGTGATGGGATTGTTGCTGCTGAAGTTGAGGAGGAGGAGGATGAATGCAAAGACAGGGGTGAACTGTAGTTCAAGAGGAGAGACCAAATCAGGCCACTACTAGTGAGGGACTAGTGTTTATCATCGGTCCGGCTTACGCGATGAGGATGACTACGGCGTTGGGAGACAGGAGGATATAGTGGTCGAATGGGAATCTCGCAGCACCTCAAGTACCACCACACACAAGCAGAGGCCCCGATCACCCTGGGTGTGGTCATATTTTACTTTACCACTGCAGGGAACTGTGCAGGGTAACGGAGTGGCCCGTTGTAACAAATGTAGTGCCATGGGACATGTGGTACCACAGTGTGCCTTTATATGCCATATGTCTGATATGTACTGTATCTAATATTCATCCTGCTCTTTGATATTAGTGGGTGTCCCCATTTGGTATATGTTAGCCGGTATGTCTCAGGTGGCAGCACTGGTGCTTGTGGTTAGGGATCAGGGGGTAAAAACTAAGAGTGGCGCTGAAAACTATTGCAGGTGACACGGGCACACTGGTCAATTGAGCTCAGCCTGGCTCTCACTCTCAGTTCCTGACACCTGGTCTAACTGTATCAATTCTCTTACTTGCCATGAAGTCTGAGGGGGTGGTTAGGGCCTGAGGGATGGACATCAGGGGGAGGGTTCGATTACAGGTGGCATGGTGCCACTAGTCATATGAGCTCAGTCATTCTTTCCCTCCCAGTCTCTGACATGTGATTTTCCAATATCAGGGCCATGCACTCTTGATGAAGGTGACACATGACAATATGATTGCATGCTATTGCCTAACAATTATTTGTCGCCTAACAGCTTAGACTGTAAAAAGTCTCAGCCTCTCATTTCAATGTTCTTCATATCACTAGATCCTGCTGTGGTAGCAGACAAACCACTGTTTTGTACATCATCTCGATACTCCTCCTCAACACTTGTGTAATATCGTGTGCTGCCGTTTCTGAGGTTGATAAGATTTTCTTGCCTCTGCTCACAGTGCCACTATGATGACAATACTGGCGATATGATGTGACATTGACTGCTGCTGATGAACATGTTGATGAAACCTCACATTCAATTGTATTTATTTTAGTACTAGAAGGCTGCTGGGGCTCTGGTACAACTGCTAATGTTTCAGTAGTAGTAGCAGTACCTATTCTTTATTCTAGGATCCCCCTACCCCACTCAATAATAGCATGTTTCTGCCACAACCACCATGGCCCCCTTCCCAAAGCCGACATATCTAGACACATTTTTATTTTCCCCATCTACTGTGTGTCTCTATTAACACTGCGATCCCAACTGCACAAGCCACACACTGTGTGTATGACTGTTGCCCTATTAATCGTCTCTTCTGTAGTAAACCAACATTTAAGAGACATTGAGAAAAATGTACAGAAATGAAGAGAAATTAATAAAAAATGAAACATATTTGAAATGCACATTACTGCCTGGCTAATTTGGGCAAAGTGCTCAGAATTTTACAGAAAATAATAGCTAATAAAATGGTGAATTTTGCATGGTTTGCAAACTTTGGAGAAAAATTCACACATCTCTAGGTTTGTGGAATAGCACTGGTTAATCAATATGGACCTGCGTGTCTCATTCCTCAATTTGAAGCATAACTATTAGTTTCCGCATGCTTAATAATGTTTTAATGTTCACTTTGATGTTCCCCACAATGTCTCTCCCAGAGCTGAAACTGCACCACTTCCCATCCTTATTAGCTATATTTTGTACAGCTCCCATACAGACTACAATTGTTGCAATCACTACACCCCTGCAGGTCTCTTTAAAGGATAGATATGGTGACAACTGCAAGCTTAGGTTTGGAAAAAATGTAGCTATCAATATGTTATGTTATGAATTGAATACTAGGAAGAGTATTAGTGCGGAGGGGGGGAAGTGTATACTAATGTAGTGAAGGAAGAGGTCATCTTAAATGGGGCATGCTGGAGGTGCCCTGGTTTACTTTGCAATACCATTTTATATCCAAAGTCACCTCTCTCTTTGGAGAATTAACTCACATAAACTTGAACTATCCGCGGGCGAACCAGTGCAAATCCCTGTCCGTGGATTGTTTTGGTTACGTTTGTGTGTCCTCCCCACCAAAATCCATCTGCGAATTGGGTCCTAAAAAGCTGAGTGGATTCATTTAAAATCTGCCATTGGGTAAAATCCATTAAGAATTCGAACTCGGATTTCACATTGAAGCTGAAATCCGTTGCCAGAGTGTTAAAAATCTGTAGTCGGGGAGGAGAGGGAAGGGGGGGAGAGAACTTTTAACTCAATAGTGTCTCCAGTTGTGTATATATATATATATATACTTTGCATAGCAATTAGCATGAGTACCATCCCACGCTGGCTAAAGTTATTTCCATACCAACAGTATAGAGTTGACAAGTCTAAGGAACCAACCCACTGACTGGAACATGTATTGGTCAAACCCAACAGGACTAAAACCCACAACCATGGCAACCACGCTAGCAGTGTGAGCTAAACTCGCAGATGGGGAGCATCACTATCACATCCTGCATTTGAGCTGCTCACTGCTCTCTACTCACACATGTAGCTAATCCAGCTATTAGCCGATCTCACAGGTAGCTCAGGTGTGCTCCACAAGGAACATTAAACTGCCAACCAGGAAGTGGGAGTGGTCTGCTTTTAAAGGAAGCCAGGGGGGCAGCAGAATATGTAATGTATAACATATATATACACTTCAACAGGACTATTTCCATTAGCTTCAAAAACTTGTGTGATGATGTTTCACTTTTAATGGCAAATCAATTAAAAGCAATGGACCTGCCCCCAAAAACATACACTTATGCAGTTGAAGTTGGTGAAGTTGATTCCCACTGTATGCTCCGTTTATAAAGAACAAACGGTAATTTGCCAAGGAAAACATTGCTACGTTGTATGAGGTAAACAAAGACTTGCATCAGTTGTAGAAACTTCGCTCCACTTTGCTAATTTAAATCAAACATCCTGGATACAGAGACGTGACCAAGAAGTGAAATTTGAGCGAGTATTCTGCCACTAATACAGTAAATGTCTTTTTAGTTTTGTAGAGAGCCTCAACTTTGGAATTAAACATTGCAGTTTTCCACTGTTAACAAGTCACAGCAGATGAACACTGTTAAATCAATAAACAGACGGGCCATTTGAATTATAAACATATAATGCGAAAGTGCCATAGGAAGTGAAGAAATAATACCCCTCTAAGCAGTGCATAATTCTTTGTAAGTAGTTTATATTTTCCATTTAGATTTGTTTTTTAGTTTAGTTTTAGTTAGCGTGGGAATAGTCAATAAAAAACGAATTCATGGCTCTCTTTCTAAAAGATATGCCCAAACCCAACAAACACTGAAAGCACAAAGGAGAATAGAGCACACATGCACACATTTACAGTAAATTATAACACACATTGTGCCTTCGTTGCACATCAACCATTCTACAAATCATATGATTTTTTTTATTTCAAATTTTTATTGGGGGTGGGGGGAATAACCCTTACAATTAGTTTGGATCAAAGTGAATTTGATGACAAATTTGGAAATCAGTGATATGCCAAATTTCTGTCTATTTACTGACCAAATGAGTAAAGACACCGACTCTGATAACAATGACACTGAGTATGAAGCAGGGGAGCCTGATTCAATTCCCGGAGTCAGCTCCTTGTGACCTTGGGCAAGTCACTTTGTCTCCCTGTGCCTCAGGCACCAAAAACATAGATTGTAAGCTCATCTGGGCTGGGACTGTGTCTGTAACAATCCAATGTGCTGAGTACTGCACACCTTACTGTAATTAGGGAGCGCTTTGAGTCCCATTGAGAAAAAAGTGCTATATGAAATAAAGTTATTATTATTAATACATTTAGTCCAATTTTAAACCTGTGCCTACAAATCAGCATACATCAAGATTATTTTTGAAGCCATTAAAATAGCAACAATACATAATAAATGACATATTCGCCAAAGACTCCAGGAACGCCATGCCGTTCTTGTCACAGACTTGTACAGAAAAAGTCAGACCCAGAATCAGCGCAATCTGCTCGGTCACGTTTAGAAATACGCTCCTGTTGAAAACACTATTGAAGATAATTCAAACTCCATCACTACAATAGAGCTGGGGACCTCTTCTAAAAGTGAACCCCGAGGTGATGCTTTAACCTTTTTACTTGATCTCCCTTCTGAATGCCACGTGAGACTGGCTGGTTTATTTCCATGTTTTTACCAATGACCTATTCACACATCTATAAAGGACAAAGTCATGCGGTTATTTTTAATAATTATTTTTTAACATGGGATTGAAGCAGGGGGTCCCCGGAATGGAAATTAATTGGGTTCAGCCCCGGGACCCCCTTCTTCCTGAGATAGACTTCTAAAGGGGGTGCCGGTATGTCGGCAAAGTTTAAAGCTCCCGCGTCACGTGGGCCAATAGCAAGTCGGACCTGATGATGTCACGGCTTCCTATTGGCCCACGGGGTGCGGGAGCTTTGAAACGCCGCCATTACATGAACCCTGCTAACCCTACGGAGGTACGTATCTCTGGAAGCAAGGAGTCCCGGAGCTGAAATAAATTGGGCCCAGCTTCGGAGACCCCTGCTTCAATCAGTATGTTAAAAAAAAAATTAAAAATTACATTTTTATTTTTTTTTAATTATCGCCCGCTTGGATTGTCTCTTTAATGTGACTATTTAACACATATAAAGGTAGATAGCATACAATGTATTTACAAGAATTCTCTGAGCAACATCCATAAGCCATAGGAAAAAGAGGACTCACAAAAACATTTACAGCTTCTAGATTTATTGCACAGGAAGCAACATTTCAACCAATATTTCAGGCATTAAGTAATTCCTCTTAAAAATACAGGAAGCCATTAGCAACAATTATACTCCATAACCACATGCCAGTTTCCCCTTCTGGCATATTACTGTCTTAATTATGAGCCAGTATAAACTGAATAAGAATTAGCATTACAGCAGAATATACACAAATTACTTTTAGTTATTGCTTATGACTTTTTTTTACTTCAGTATAAATCTGGTAAACAAAAATTATTTAGTTTTGTATTTTTTATATGAAGAACCAAGAGTCCTTTCGAAAAGATATACCAATACAAAACACAAATATATCTAGCATATATCCCGTCGTATTTGATCTATTGTTTTATCTCTATAAAGTTTACTTTATTCAAGTTTTCAGTACCAGCATTAGAACGGCAATATAAAAGTCATAATGAATCCATCCATAAAAGTAGAAATGGTGCAATTCATGTCCAAGAAGAGTAAGGGGGGACACTTAGCAGATGGAAACGACATCATGTCCCAATGACATTGGGGCTTTCGTTTGGTCCACCAGCCAGAACTAGACTAACCTTGAGATGTTTCCACTGGACAAGAGTTAAACTGCAGGTCATTTGAGAGCCAAGAGCTGAAAATAACATGATTCAGCAGATCCCCTGGCTCAGATGTAAAAATGAAATGCTGCATTGCTACTTTAATAACATAATGAATATCTATCTACTGTTTTCCAAACCTGTTCACTTTGAACCCCAAATTCTTTGCACTCATGTCTAGCAAATAAAAATATCACTTGTGTGAGAACATTCACATGTCTCACAGAGGTCTGCAACCCTGCTTTTCAGCATTATCTCAGAATACAAGGCTTCCACTGCAGCCGGGGATTCTGGGAAATGGCATGTAAATGAGCACACGTGTCACCTTTTGCTTCTTGTCCATTTTAACATGGATCCCTATAAGCTTATACCTTCCATATTGACATATACTGATGTGCCTACACCTACCCTGAGGAAGCGTGGATTTCACGCGAAACGGTTCGTCGGATTTTAGTGATGTAATTCCTGACATCGGTGGTGGAGTAGTAGTGTCGGGAGCAAACTAGCAGGGTGTGGATATGTCTGGTTGTATAGTGCTGTCATTTCCTTAAACTGAGCACCTCCGTTTTGCTATACACTCATCATGCAAGTGTTTTGTTGATGTACAGTATGATGCCTATTTTGACTGACTTACTCTGCAGGATACTGTAGGTACTGGGGTGTTTCGGTAATTTATGGTAATCTGTACATAGCGAGATTTATGGAGGAAAGGACAGCAGACAAACTCCACTTGCTGCATGTGTAATTAAGTTTGCCATTTTCCTTAGCAGGCAATATAATACCTTTGTTTATACTATTACATGTTAAATACACTAAAGGTGACACACATTCATTTTACTATCAGGTTGTCACCAACATCCTATAGCAACGGTTCCTTGTAGAGACTATATTACAGGCTTTACTATATCTTAATATATTCATTTAGTGGATATTAGGACATTGGAGTCTGTTAGTATCATGTACCTGAATTAGTGACACTGTTGCCAATTGTGAAGACTTTCTTTCAACAATGAATATTCAATGATACAACTACTATATACTGTATATGTATACATGTATTTAATGTGCATTTTATGTAATTCCATACCAACACTCTTTGAACTGCTATTATCTGTGGAGGGCTACTTATACTCAGGGAGTATTAACCCATTGTGGGGCAAATTTGCCTTCATCACCTATTGAGTACTCCCCATCCCCAGTACGGCACCAACACCAAGATTTTAAACACTCATTTGTATATATATCCTCACACCCTGTGTCCCATATTTGATATTAATAAAAAAAAATTATTATTCTACTTCTATGGTCTACTATTCAATAGAATGGCTTTAATGGATTATTTGTACCCTGGATAACATTATCCCTTTATTTACCCACTGTCCATGAGTGCAATGCAAAAGGGATTTTTTTGGATGTAGGATCTTTCATCCATTTTGTGTATATGCCTTCCGTATTGCCCAGCTTTTCAGCAAGGCCTGGAATAAAGAAGTGCAGAGCCAGTAAACCTGCTCACAGACAGCCATTTAAACCTTTGTGGTGTCATGAGTGTGATGTTGGTCACTTGCTGTGCAAGGTGAAGTTGAAAGTGGCTACAACCAGACACCAAAAAAGTTATGGTGATTAAAAAAGTGGGGGGGAAAACCCCTCAACCGTGGAGTGCACAGCAAATAAAAATACCACTTGTGAGCACGTTCACATTTCTGAAACATTCACTTTTGGCTCCCTACCTGTGGAACTTCCTCCCCCTCCCCTTTCCCATCCTCTCCCCCCCCCCCACCACCCCACCAGAATTCAGCAAGCCCCATCCCTTTCCATCTTCAAGACACGTCTGAAATCTCATATCCTCAGCCAAGTGTTTGGCTAATTAAAGCCAGTGGCTACTTCTCATACAGTACTCCTGATGCACTCACAGCCCCCTCAAATATGTTCTATACTGAAGATTTCTCCTATTATTTTCTGTAAAACTCCCATTATTCCATTGGGATTGTAAGCTCTCTGGGCAGGGGCCCTCTAATAACTATTGTTTAACTTCCTGTTTAATGCACTTGTGAAACTTTGTATATTCTTGTCTTGCTACTTCTGTAAAGCATTGCGTACTGTACTGTACATCTGTGGCGCTATATAAATAAATACATACATACTTATCATCATCATTTATTTTTTTAAGTAAATACAGGCCTCCACTTAAGGGGGCATCACAATAATTTACAGTCAGTTTGAGAATAATTACAATTAAATACAATTATTTTGTTACACAAGAGTCACCATACCAACCATTGGCCAGCAATTATTGAGGTAAAGTTGTTGAAATATGCACCCCAAAATTATCCAATCACTGTAGACATCTGCAATGAAAATACATTTCAATGCACAATTCCGAAGCAACTCACCACACGTCAGCTGTTTCTCTTTCATGGAACGAAATGCCAGGCCTCGGACACTGCTTGGATGCCCACAAATGGTTTCCTCGGCAATGCGAACTGAAGCATTTCTAGCCCAGTGCAAGATCCATTTAAGATTGCAGTCGCAGATGAGGGAATCAGAGTTGAAAAATCTACGTATAAGAGATGTAGATATGCTAAATTCAGAAATAGAAAAAGTAGCACAGGGAAAGATTGTACAGTAACTTTATTGGAACAAAATGGACGAGTCAAGGCCCCCTGGTGTTTTGTTCAATGGGAACTCTTCATACTCTGCCTAAAAGTCACTTTAATTTGTCTGTATTGGTATTTAATAAAGGAGAAAAGATTGGTTGTGAATACTAAAGGCTGTTTTTAAGGATCACTTTACTATATACTTATAGTAATAAGTAAGCGCTATAGTGTGACATCATGATGTAAACATATTTTTGCCAACAGGGTTTCTTCATTTGGGTTTTAGACAGGACCACCAACAGGGTGGGGGAGTACAGGGACACCTGTTCCAGCCCAGTGGCAGTGGGGAGCCTGCCCCAGTGGTCCAAATTCAAAAGTTGGCCCCTACTGGAAATCGGGCCCTATTTTCCCTCTCAGCTGCTTGGTTGGTGTCCCCCTCTTTTGCCACAGGGTAGGGCCTGATGGACCATGCCTTCCTGCTCTACAGGTAGGGCCCAGAGAGGTGAGAGGGTGGAGGAAGTCTGAGGGAAGTGGAGTTTGAGAGAAGAGGAGGAGAGTGAGAGTGGGAGAGAGTGGAGGGTGGGTGAGAGTCAGAGGAAGTGGAGTGAGAGAAGGAGGGGTGAGAGAGAAGGTGGGAGAGACAAAGAGGGTAGAGGGTGTAGGAGAGATGGGAGTGGGTGTGACAGAAAGGAGGGAGTGGTCAGAAAGAGAAATGGAGAGAGGAAGAGGTGTGGGCGTGAGACAGTGGGCAAGAGTGAGAGGGCTGTAAGAGAGAGTGGGACTCACAGGGCTGCCGACGGGGAGAGAAGACAACTCCCCCCACTCAACAACCGGCCCTGGGTGGTAACTCTAGTACTGGGCCCTGGGAAAGCTGTTCATGCATTGAAAATCAAAAAGCAAACAACTGTCCATTATTTAAGCAATAATGCAATTAATGAGGGAGAGAGCAGGTGCTTAAAATATTTATGTTTGGGTATATTTGTGAGTTTTTTACGGATCCTATCTCTATCTTCATATTTCATCAATTTGGGAGAAAGCGAGATCTAAAACACATTAATATGTTTAAATTCCACAAAGACATTAGGTTTGTTTTTTTTTTGTTTTTTTTACAAATGTCCAAAAAGTATTTAGAGATCTGTACACCCCCTGTTTTGTGCAAAGGAAGATGGAGCTATTTGACGATTCATTAAGACAAGTTACAGTGGGTACTTTCAATACATCTGCTTTTAGAACAACGTGATTCTGCATTAGATTAATAACTCATCCTCACTCCTTAAAAAGTACCTAAGTCTATGCCTAACTCTATTGTGTAGGGTCAGCACAAAATCAGCACAAATTCTTGGCAGAGTATTTTAAAGAAAGCTTTTGTAACATTTACTTAAATTGCTAATCATGAGGTTTAGTTGAAACTGGTTGGGTATAAAATTCCATGCAATAAAAAAAAGTTATATAGCGTACCAAAATGTCACAATATAATGTCGTAGGAAGAATGCTATAAACGACTTGCTCATGCAGTCTGCAAAAGTAAAATTAGCTGTACTCACATAACCTTTAGAGATGAAAGTTCTTGGAAGAGTTCCGGGCTAAGAGTTGAAAAGATATTTCCTGATAAATTTCTAAAAAGAAAGAAGCAAAAACTACAGCTTCAACTTTTCTTTTCTGAAGTGTATATAATAATACGGACATGAACTTCTGACAATACATTTTTGCAAAACATACTGGACACCTAACAAGCTCCTATTGAACCCCCAAAATAACAGGCACTGTACCGTGTATGAGTTGCACTGAGCTCTGTCTGTGTTTTATGTTCTGTCTCTGGTTTTAAATACATTTTTGCAGCCAAATAAAAATGATTGCGAATCGGTTGACCGACCTGAATCTGGTTGTCCCGACTGTAGGTTTTTTTATTTCTGGTATGTAAAATCCACAATTTGAGAAAACTCCTTAAAACAGTTTTTTTTTTAAACTTAATTGTTTTATCATTATTATTAAGGTCAATTTACTGTGTTATTATACAGAACAAAAAGAGCATGGGCAAATAATTCACCTACTGTAACAACAGGGCTGAAACAATCTCAAATACTTGTTATTTTCCAAGTATTTTTCTCAATTCCATTGCCATATTGTGCAGCCTTAGGACATTAACCTCGAGGGTGGAAGGAACTGCCCATGAAAGATGTAACCACAGACTTTCACTTGGCTTCAAAATGCAACAATCTGGATTTAAGCAAACACGGAGAAGTAAATAAAGTCCCCTTCTGTTCTCTCTGGAATGCTTTGAGGAATTACTAATTAATCAGCTGATTTAAGCTCTAATTAATGCAAGTGAAGTCCAAATAAAGCAAGTCTATTACTATGCTGTTCTATTTTTCTATTAAATGTGACATGTCTATCAACATTGTTGACAAACAAAAGGTTACTGGGGTTCGGAGAATGAGTGGAAGGATGAGTCAGAATAGGAACATACTGTATGCAGAACACCCTATCCCATTACTTTCATAAATGGGGTACTTTGCTGCTTGAAATATGGTCCATGGCATAGAGAGCACAAAGGTAAATGTGTGTTTGCATACACGTATAGTAGCTGGTGCTTCATTAGAATATAATTGGTTTCCCGCTTCTACCACTTTAATTAGCAATTACAGCCCGTATAGTAAAACAAAGGTGGTTTGATTTATTTTTTTGTGGATACAATAGCTAATTATTTCATGTTATTACAAAAATATATGCAGGTAAATGATGGCACGTGCATGTGTACGCGTATAGTACTGGTTGTAAATAATCATTCTCATTAACAACACTAGTGTACGGAAAATGTAATCTATGAAACTGGGTAAGATACACAACAATGAATTCATAGTCTTAGTGTACTCACAGTTTATGTAGATTGTTCAGGCCTAGGAACATTTCTGGGGATAAACAGCCAATCCTGTTATTGGATAGATTACTGCAAACAAAAGAGATATCGGGCCATGCTTAAAGAATTGCTTTTTGAAAACGAATTGAAAGAGTGCTTAGCGTCACAAAAATAAATGTCTCGCCTGAAGTCATTAGCGGTGTGTGATTGGGTGAGGGAGACACCTCCCATTCAGGATTGGTTGGCGGTGGTACCTTGCCCTCGTAACAGGTCAGGAATATAGTCCTCTCTAGTAGTCAGTCTGATATCGAATGGATTTTATGTGCGAGGAGTTTTGTGATTTGTTTTGCTATATTAGAGCGACGTGTAACAAACACCATTACGGCTGGAGAAAGGATCATGGCAATTTGAAACGTTGCTGTTTGCTATTATGTCTCCTGGTGTCCAATAAACTGCACTTTTTGCTATATTGGAGATGTGGACTATTTTTATTTTTGTGAGTAGTGGTATATGTTGGTATTACTCTTTGAAAAAGCGCTATTCCAGTGCGAAACGCGTCAGAGGTACATCCTTGTGCCACCATGTTGTGCACCCATAATAAATATTTTTTTTAGTTTATCTGCTTAGCCTCGGATTATTCATTTCTGGACCAGCTGTGCTCAGATCTCCCCATGTGGACTATCGCCTGTATATGTTGGTATATTCGTGTTGTTACATTTGGGGTGTGTCATGCTCATGCATATCAATGCATTAGGAATTGTTTGCGTCTTGTTGCATTTGTTATTATGCCACCAAAAACTTGGACAACTTTGACACATTTATGACTCACCAAAGTGACGCATGTTTGTAATTGAATAACACTTTTGTGTGATACAGACAACATCCAAACTCTGGTCTTTAACGCCTGCCCCTATGGCAATTTTTTTCTTTGTGAAAAAGAAGTTGGCTGATGCACACCGCACAACACGTAGAAATGTGTTTTATACATTTATACATTGGAGCACAGAGACTGTAAGGAATCGGGGAGCACGTCCCCCACGGCTTGCTCTATCCTTACCTGCCGCTCCGCACACTCCCGCGCAGCTTACAGCACGCGCGCGCCCACGGAGGGATTTCAACTACTCCACGAAGCTTAGCTCAGGCCCCCGGTTGCGATGCACGGCTGCTTCGCACGGAACGCACACATGACGTGCATACACCTCTCCCCAGCTGCGTGTCAACCCTCATCGTCACTCCCACCTGTCTCCTGCACCTTCCAGCCTAACCCTGCTTCGCAGGGGCCGCACCTTTGCTCCACCCCCGTCTCATTGGTCACGCTTCCCCATATATGCTCAGCCGTGAGCTGAGCATAGTTCCTTGTAGCCTTGCTGTTCCCACGTGCCTGTTCATTGTTGCGTATACCTTGCCTTGCCTAATCTTGTTCTGCTGTTTGATCTCCTGTGTACCGACCCGGCTTGACTTTGGACTCTGCTTCTCTGGACTACCGACTCCGGCTTGCCTCTGACCTTCCGTACCTCTCCATTCCTGACTATGGCACCCGGATATCGACTACTCTCCTGGCTACGACCTCCGACCCCGGCAAGTATCAAGACTATTCTCACTTCTCCAATCCTGACCCGGCGACCTTGATTATCCACTCTCCAGACGTGCCCCCATTGCTGTGGGTGGCGTATTATATACTTTCCCATCTCAGTACTGGGGTCCCGCCTTGTTCGTGGTGAGCACAAGCGTTACAGAGACGCATTAAAGCAGCAGAACAGGCTGCATTGCGGTTTTTAAAAAAAATGATAGCATTGAAGCAGGGGGTCTCTGGAGCTGAACTGTGTTGATTTCAGTGATGCTTACCGCCATAGGACGTGCCGGTATCTATGCAGCCAGTGAACAGTTTTCCTAACATATTGGCGGCTTCAAAATGTCCAGCGTCACGTGGGCCAATAGGAAGCTGTGACGTCATCTGTTGCAGCTTCCTATTGGCCAGCATGACCGAGACATTTAACCTGCACAGGGATACCTGCCCCACTACTGAGGTAAGTATCTCTGGAAGCAGGGGATCCCCAGGGCTGAAATTAACACAGTTCAGCTCCACAGACCCCCTGCTTCAAACATGTAACTAAAAAAAACATTCAAACACAATGTAGCCTGTTCTGCAGCTTTAGGGGCCTATGCAGAGAGCAGCGAATTTTCGAAATTCGCCATTTTTTGGAGATAATCGCGCAGAAAACAGCAGAAAATGGAGATTTCCGAAAATCGCGCCAATTTTTCATTTCTATTTGTAAAACTCGCCTCGCGGCTGGCGAGAACCGCAATCTCGCCAGTTTAAAATATATCCGTATGCAGAGAGGCGCGAACGGCATCTAGCGGCTGTTCGCGCCAATAAAATGGCGCGATTGTCTCCGTTTTGCCTCGCCAAAAAAAACTGGCGCTCGCGGCCATTGCAAAGGGAAAAAAAAAGGCGCGAATTTGTTTTTACATGTTTCCGAAGCGCGCATCTCGCCAATTTAAACTCGCCAGACGCATCCATGTTAAACATAGCAGAATTCGCACTTTTCTGCATATGGAGATTAAAACTCTCCAAAAAAGCTCCTTTTTATGAAATTCGCCATTTTTAAAATTCGCTGCTCTCTGCATGAGGCCCTTAACTTGCTATTCTTCTGTGATTCTGTTGTATAATAAAATCTTTACCCTTTATACAGTACTTACTGTAGCCTCCAAAGTGTGTGTGCTCGGATTTTATCACAAACATATCATATCAATTCAGTTCTGTGGGGATATGTTTTGCCGTTTTCAATTAGTTCTACATTTTGCAGCACAGTTTGCGTTCAGTAAGCCTCAATATTAATTTTGTAATCATGTTATTACAACAGTTTCATTGGTTACCAATCAATACTGCTTGTATTCAATTTATCTTATTGCCCATTGTATTTTTAGCTTTTCATGAGTTGGCCCAAGTTTATTCAAATTCTGTAATTCAACAGAAATGACGTGAATCCTTGATGCAAAAAGGACTTAGGCGTGCTTGTAAACAGCAGACTTAAACTAGTGCCCAGTGTCAGTCAGCAGCTGAAAAGGCAAATATAATCTTAACTTATATAAATGATATAATGTTATTTTATATTTACATTAAATGAGGAATGGATGGAAGAAAAGTAAGGGAAATGATGCCACTCTATAAAGCATTAGTAAGACCACACCTTGAATATGGAGTACAGTTTTGGGCTCCACTCCTTAAAAAAGACATTAGGGAACTAGAAAATGCACAGAGAAGAGCCACCAAATTAATAAAGGGGGTGGAAAATCTGATTTATGAGGAGAGGCTAGCTAAATTCGATTTATTTACATTAGAACAGGTGTGTAAGAGGGGATATGATAACTATATACAAATATATTTGGGGACAATACAAGGAGCTTTCAAAAGAAATATTCATCCCACGGGCAGTACAAAGGACACTGTTCCTCAAATTTAAGGTTGGAGAAAATGAGATTTCACCAGCAACAAAGGAGAGGGTTCTTTGCAGTAATGGAAGTTAAAATGTGGAACTAATTACCCACGGAGACTGTGATGGCAGATACAACAGATTTTTTTTTTTTTTAAATTGGACATTTTTTTAGAAAAGGTATACAGTGATATACCAAATAAGTCTTATTATGTCATTCTTCAATTTGAGTGTTTGTTATACTTTTTGCTGTCAAAATGTACTGACCTAATTTGCACCAAAAATGCCCACAGCATCAAAGTAGGTTACATATTTTTTTCATTAGAATAAGATTTTAAGCCCTAATTTATGTTCACATCATTGTTCAATTGTTTGACCAATTAGGGTGTTTTGTATACATTCAGTATAGTTGTTTTTATCTTTTCAACTTAATAGCATGTATTTCGGATTTATTACATCATCTTTAGGTATAATACTTTCATTAAATACAGTATGATATTTCAATTGTAAGTAACATGCTATTTCAATAAACAATTAGTCAGAGTAAAAAAATGTATGTAACCAAAAGGGGAGGTGGAGGGGAGGTGAAGGGGGGGGGGGTGGAGGGGAGGTGAAGGGGGGGGGTGGAGGGGAGGTGAAGGGGGGGTGGAGGGGAGGTGAAGGGGGGGGGTGGAGGGGAGGTGAAGGGGGGGAGGGGAGGCAAAGGGGGGGGGAGGTGAAGGGCGGGGGAGGGGAGGTGAAGGGGGAGGGGGAGGGGAGGTGGGTTGGAGGTGTGGGGGGGAGGGAGGAGGGGGTGGGAGGAGTGGTGGGGTGGTGCAGGGGGGCATATGTATTGTCATAAAATATGTATCCGCCGCCCGCCCGACCGCTTGGTCCCCCGATGGCTGGGGCCTCTCACCCCCAGGTTTGTCCCCCGATGGCTGGGGCCTCTCCCCCTCAGGTTTGTCCCCCGATGGCTCGGGCCGCTCCAACCCCCCCCCCCCCCCGGTTCCACGATGGCTCAGCCGGCCGACGGAGGCGTGTGCACGCGGTGGCAGGAAGCGCCATGTGTGTTCCTGCCCTCAGGCAGGAGGCTGCGGGGGTGAGGTAGGGGTGACATAATTTATGTATTAATGGGCGCTCCCTCGGCCACCCGCTCCCCCGCTTGCTCCCGGGCGGTTGAGGCGGGACGCGCCTGGCGCAGGGGTGTGAGGCGGTGGTCCGGCGGCAGGGGTATGAGGCGCAGGGGTGTTTGGCGGCTGGGGTATGAGGCGCAGGGGTGTGAGGCGGGAGGCGCAGGAGGCAGCAAGGGTATGAGGCGTAGGGGTGTGAGGCGGTGTTTTTTACTGACTTACCTGGGCGGGAGGTGGCGGCGGCGGCTGGTGCACATTGTGTGGTAGGCAGTCTTGGAGAGGAGCACGTGGTGTGAGGGTGGTGTGTGTGTAAGAGTGGGTCAGACTGTTAGACCACACCGGCCAATGAGAGCCGTGGGGGGGCGGGCGTGCCAGGGACCAATCAGATTGGGCCGAGGCGGAGTGACGGGCCAAAGGTCCAATGTGATTGCCCCTAGACACAGGGACATACGATTTCAAAAATATATATATAGAAGATGATATACCGATAAAGCAGAATGAACAGAGTTTTGATGTAAGCCGGCGGATCGCAAACTGGGGGGTGCAAGATTTTTCAGGGGGGGGGGGGCGCGGGTGGTTGCAGAGTTCCCATGCTCTTCCCAAAGGCATTTAAATTAAATGCCGAGGGACCGCGCGAGACCTCTGCAACCTCTACTTACCGAGATTCAGCCAGCTTCAGGACGCGTGACCATGGCAACGCAGCGTCAAATGATGGCGTGGGGTCATGTGACATCACGGTTGCCCTGGTAACGTGACGTCAAATGACACCGCGAGTCACATGACGTCACTTGACGCCGCGCAAGTTAAGGAGCAGGTAAGGCATGGGGGGCGCCGCAAAAAAAGTTTGCATGCCCCTGATGTAAGCAACCATAACACTTTGTTTCCAAATGTTAATCACATGTTAATCAAAGGTCAGCCAATAATGCTCTTGTAAAGCAGTATTTGATTGAAGCTGTTGCTAATATTTTAGGCTTTGTTTTCTGTGTTATACACCGTAATTAAGCATTCTACTGCACTCACATAAATTACAGCTAAAATAAAAATGTCCTGTTAAAAGCCTACTGTAAGTATGGAGAGGCATTGTGAGTCTTTTTTTCGGAGGCGTTGGCCATTATTCCAATTAATAATACACATTAGTTATGTAGCCAAGTGCTTAACCACACAAGAACGGAGATTGCCAAAAAGACAGGTGGTAGTGTTACTTCGATAATAGAAGTACACTTTAGAAACACATTCAGAAACTGTTTATAGCTGTGATCCAACCCTGAAAGGCCAGGTGTTTTTATGTAGGTCAGAAATCCTGTAGTGTCTTTTTCCTCAATGAAGAGAAGCTAGAAATAAATGGATGTTGATTAAGAAGATTATATAATGCGGCTTAAAAATATAAGAAACTGGTAAGGACCTAATAAGACCTAATAGTGACATGATGATGCAATCTAGTATTTGTTAAGATAAAATGCTCATGAGTATGATTGCATGTGTAACGGGGTTTCCCCCACCCGGTGGGAGATTTGGCTGTTACTACATTTGTGGTCCATGATACCTGCTGGTAACAGGAGGGCTGAGCTGTCCGCCGATGGAAGTGGGGACACAGGTTCAGGTTTCTGGGGTACATTACCCACATGGTTCTCTAGCAGTGCAGTGCCTCCATCTGCTGTAGGCTCCAGATAGGTGAAGATGATCTCCTACCGTAGAACTATCACCTCTCTCCCCTAGTAAAATCACACACTAGGCGGGAGTATAACAACAGGACCGGTTTATTGTCTCTCTCTCTGTACAGCACAGTACACGGCAGGGTTCTGCCCAATGCAGCAACTGTCAGTTACTCACTGAAGGATGGTCCCTGGACCTTCACTACAAGCCAAGGGCACCCGCAGCAGTCCCAGCTCTTCCCTGCCCCTCTAGCAAGGGCAGAGGTATGGTACACACTCACTCTCCCCCGGAGGGAAGAGGACCGAAGAAGGCCCAATAATCAGGCTCTTGGCTGTGTGACCTGCCCCTCTCAAGTGGGTAGAGGCACTGCTAAATTTAGGGTGGCACTGCCCTTAAGTACATTTAGGAGGAGGTCACCAGGTCTGTTCCATGATTGGACATGCTCAGGCTGGATGTCACCGCCTCCTACTGTCACTAAAGTGCAGCTCCAGTGAGTGGGGAAAACCCAAATTGACTACAGCAGCCTGATTGTACCAGGACTTACTGCCAGGACTAGGGCAGGTTAGTAGCCAAAGATGGCAAGGCTACACATGTCTTTCACAGTGCCACGGACGGCACACCTGTAAGCACGTGACTTGTATATGTGTCGGGGCTTAATACACATATTGCTCCCTTGCTGACCCACTTTTCACCCCACAGAGTCCCTCAAATGAGTAATATCTCCTCTCAATCCGTTACAAATATCACATTAATATCACATTGACGCTTCCTCCACCACAAATTAATGTCAAGTTGTACTTACAGGGCTTTTGGTCCCTGTTTACTAAGAAAAATGTGCAACTAACACACAAAAATTTGTTGAAGTAAAATGTGTCTTCAAAAGTGCATAGTTCAATTACAGCCCAAAAGACAATACTTATTACATTTTAGGTTTAATGTACACAAATTAGTACAGTGCTTAATTACAGTAAATATGGTTGCAAGAAACATACAGTACAATATATTCAGTTTAATAAAATAAAAATGAGAAAAATAGAAAATCTAACTTACTTTACCGCATAATATTTATCAGATTCCTCGAAGGGTCTATTCTCGGGTTGAAAATATGAGATTTCATGTGTCGAAGTGCCTGAAGTGCCTGTCTGAGCCACTGATTGAGCCACCTGTGCTTAAGCAGGGATATCCTGAAAACCTGACCTGTTGATGGCACTTTAGGACTGGCGTTGGCCACCCGTGCGTTACACCCCTCCAGACGCACTAAAGGCCCTATTTTAGGGTTTGGATAGGAGTAACACCAAGATTAGTGCGGCGTTAAACAACATAGCTTTAAGTCCACGCGTTAATCTTAACGGATTTTAGAAGATATGCAATGCTATGATAAAGACTCGTTTGCATATGATTTGAACGTCGTTATCACTAACGTCTGCTATAGTTAATGCTATGCTCTTTGTGGGAGTAAAACATGGCTTCGCATTATATTATCATCCTCTGAATACACCATTCGTCTTAACATGACATTAAGTTAGGTTAACGCCACATGAAGTGACATTAAGTTAGGTTAACGCCACATGAAGTGACATTAAGTTAGGTTAACGCCACATGAAGTGACATTAAGTTAGGTTAACGCCACATGAAGTGACATTAAGTTAGGTTAACGCCACATGAAGTGACATTAAGTTAGGTTAACGCCACATGACGTGACATTAAGTTAGGTTAACGCCACATGACGTGACATTAAGTTAGGTTAACGCCACATGAAGTGACATTAAGTTAGGTTAACGCCACATGACGTGACATTAAGTTAGGTTAACGCCACATGACGTGACATTAAGTTAGGTTAACGCCACATGACGTGACATTAAGTTAGGTTAACGCCACATGACGTGACATTAAGTTAGGTTAACGCCACATGACGTGACATTAAGTTAGGTTAACGCCACATGACGTGACTTAGCAGAGGTGTGTGGATCCACGCCGGGGAGTTCATTGCACATCATTGTGTGTGTAACGTTCAAATAAATTGCTATCGATCCTTTTTTTTGTATTGTTATGCTACACATTTGTATTATTTTAACAGGTCTTGTGCATTTCAACAGATCATTAAAAAAATAAGATCAATGACAGCCTAACATGCAGAAATTGACACAGTATTGTTATGATATCTCTAATGTAATTACTCCAATCAGCAAATCACTCATGACCCAGACATATAAGCAGTGTTAAGCCATAGCACACCTTGGACCATATTTATTAAACAGAGCTAAGCCATAAGGTACCTTTCAGATCATTAACCTAACAGCAAAACATGTGAAATCGTATATTTAAAAAATAAAAAATAAATCAGTTCTGTAGTGTCAGATAATAGGGACTGTTTTCTTATTTTTTTATTATTCAACTCTTAATTACATTTTAATGAGTTATAAAGCGCACTTAAAAAAAAAATATATATTTTTTTGTTTTAATATATGCAGCGCTTGATTACCTTAATTGAAAACTAATTACCTAAGCTGATGATCAATAAGTTTTCCCACGATTTATAAGCAAAGATCCTGCTTCCTGGGGTTCACTAAATGGTCGCCTTTCCGTTTCAATCAATCCTTCAGTCAATGTAACTTGGCAGCTACGATGTATTATTATATTACTAAGGTAACATTATCTAGTGCAGGGATGCTCAAACTTTTTTGTCTGCGCCCCATGCCTCCTCTCCTCCCCTGCTCACGCCCCCCCCCCCCTTACTTTTTCTCCGGTATCATCTGACCCGCGACATCATTTGACTCCGTGTTGCCACGATAACGTGTCGCCTGAAGATGGGTAGAGGGTGGGTATAGTGGGCATGGGGTGGGTAGTTAGGCCTCCCTTGTGGGTAGCGGGGGAGTGTGGGTTAACCCCTTAATTACTATAGCGGTTATTAACCGCTAAGGTGATTAAGGGGTTAGGGGCCATTAGATTGTATTTTTTCTTGTATTCTTTCTGGCAACGGAGGACATGCCCTGAAGTATGCTGACGAGGACACCCTTCATGATAGCAGGGGTAAGTAGAACATTTTATTTATGGTCACCCTAATAAAAAAGCATGAAGGCCAAAAATACACAATAATAAAAGTTATACACAAGCACCAAAACCCCCCAATTCAAGAAATAAAAGCACTAGCCAATCAATCAATTTAATAAATAAAAGCACTAGCCTACCAATCAATTTAATAAATAAAAGCATTAACCAAGAAAACAATTCATTTTAAACACTAGCAAACAAAAAACACAATAATAAAAGTTATACACAAGCACCTAAACACCTCAATTCAAGAAATAAAATAAAAAATAAAAAATAACCAATTTAATAAATAAAAGCACTAACCAACAAAACAATGAATGAATTTAAAACAGTAGCCAACAAAACAAATAATTAATTTAAAATGCTAACCAATCCTAAAATGTACTAAAAACAAGCCATCCAAATTCCAAACAATTGAATCCAAACAATAACGGGGCCTCAATCTCGGGAAGCAGGGGGTCCCCGGACCTGAAATCAATGCTCGTCTACACTATACACACCCTCTACTCATCTACACTAGATATTAGCCAATTGGGGTGTTTAGGTGCTTGTGTATAACTTTTATTATTATTGTGTATTTTTGGACTTCATGCTTTTTTATTAGGGTGGCCATTGACTGCTATAGTGGCTTATCATGCCCATATTATATGGGTATGATATACCACTATGCCAATCAATGGGTAGAGGGTGGGTATAGTGGGCCAGGGGTGGGTAGTTAGGCCTCCCGGGTGGGTAGCAGGGGAGAGTGGGTTAACCCCTTAATTACTATAGCGGTTAGTTATTAATTGCTAAGGTGATTAAGGGGTTAAGGGCCATTATATTGTATTTTTTCTTGTATTCTTTCTGGCAACAGAGGACATGGACCTGGAGTATGCTGATGAGGGCGCCTTTCATGATAGCAGGGGTAAGTAGAAAGTTTTATTTACTTTATCTGGATAATAGTTATTTTGCCCATTACTGTACTGTATGTGTTGGGGGGTATGGGGGTGTATTTATTTCAATGTATGGCACATTTTTTTCCCCACAGGATTGGTACCGCAGGCCAGCAGGGACCACCCCAAGAAACCCGAGGGCCCCCAGACACCCATGGGGACCATCCGAGGGCCCCCAGACATTCGCGGGGACCCCCCGAGGGCCCCCAGACACCCACAGGGACCACCGAATGACAACACAGGGACCATCCGAGGGCCCCCAGACACCCTAGGGCTCCCGAACAACCTCAGAGATCACCCAAGGGCCCCCAGACACCTGTGGGGACCACCTGAGCGCCCCCAGACACCAGCAGGAACCACCTGAGGGCCCCCACACACTTGCGGGGACCACACGAGGGCCCCCAGACACCAGTGGGGACCAAACGAGGGCCCCAAGACACATGTGGGGATCACCCGAGGACACCCACGGCCTCTGGCATCAATCATGTGGGGGTAGAGGAGGTGGGTATTAGTGTTTATTGTGGGTAGCGGGGGTGGGTGAAGGGGGTATTTGGCCCTTGGTGGGTAGCGGGAGGGGTTAACCCCTTCATTGCCTTAGCGGTTAGCCGCTAAGGTAATGAAGTTGCCTGTAAAGGCATTTTTATTGCATGGGATTCATGCCGTGATTCTCCGATGCTGATATTAATGGGTATCAGCTCCGGAGACCCCCGGCATCAATCCGATGCAGAAAAAAAGCATTATTTTTCTAAGTCCTCTCTCGACACTTTTCTGCAGGTTCTCACCAGCCTCATGCCTTGGGTGAGGATTTCGGGAGAAACTCGCCATTCTAGAGCCGCGATTCGCCTCAAAAACCTAATTGCGGCTACTAGAATTGCACGAGTTTCAGAACCTGCCGATAAGTGACTTATCGCCGCTCACCCAGCGGGTTTTTTTTTTTGACGGCTGTAAAATTTGGCGATTCATTCCTTTATCGCCCACTTATCGAAGCTTACAGAATCGCAGTAGGCATTTTGGCCGATTAGTGCTCGATAAGTGGCTTATAAACGCTTATAGCAAAAGCCCCTCAGTATCTTAAAACGCATTAAAAATGACATTGAGTTGACTAATAAAAAAATTTATAGCAGGTTTTTGCACGTCCACAGCAGTGCAAGATCTGTGCAACACTTTCCTGTTTTTGATAAATTGCTGCCAATGTTCCCAGCAGTTTGAGCTGCAAACTGTAACAATAGATAATGTTACCTTAGTAATATCAAGATAAATTGTGGCTGCTGAGTTACGACTGTATTATTGATTGAAACTGAAAGGCTGCCATAATATTCGGCACACAATCAGGATTTGTACAGATGTACTGTATGACAAGGGCACCAAACAATTGCCATCTTAGGTAAGACTGTAGAATTATACATTGTCACATGCTTTACATATACAAATGAAAAAAGAAGAAAGCAGGGGGTGGGTGTAGTATTGCTGTTTTAAACAAGCTGGAATGTATCCTATAGCTTAGCACCACTTAATAAATATTGCCTCTCATGTCTTACTCACTTGAACAAGCCTTAAACCAGATGCTTAATACAGTAACAAATTCTGGTAAAAGTGTGATAAAATTATTTTTGAAAATCTTCCTCCAAACCCATATTTCCAGTGGCAGATATCCCATTAGGCTGATAGGCCCGGGCATAGGGCGGACGAATTTGGGGGCGCTTGCCAACCGCTCGTACGCATGAGCGATCGGCACTTGATGAACGCTCGTGGGCATGTGCGATCGGCGCTTGCCAAGCACCGATCACGCATGCGCGCCCGGAAATGTGATGTCACATGGTGTCGCATTGCCATGACAATGGAACAAAATGGCGCGGCGCTAGAGGAGGGCGGCACCAGGTAAGCAATTTTTTTTAATCCAACACTGCATATTTCAGGATGTGAACCTTCTGGTGAATCGAATGTTAGAGCGAATAGTGGTGGCCGGCGTTATTGCATACATTCGAACGAAAGCAGGTGAATGTCCCGTTTGGGAACGCAGCCATGAATATTCGTACACGCGAATAAACGCCACATTTGGGGCACAGGCAAATTATTTGCACATCTCTACCTGTGCGTGCAAAACACTTTCAGAATTTGATGCTGAGATGCATCTTCCAAAATATCAGTGTTCTTAGTAATAATGTAACGGCAAAGACACGTGTGGCGATGTATCAACGTAGAGACAGGGCTCATCAGGGTTTGTTTTGACGTATGGCTCAGTTTTTTGCTTGCCGTGCGCCTATGTCACGTCAAATTCTACGCATTTCACAAAGGCTTCTTCAGTAAACGCGTAGAATCTGACGTTTGAGGGCCACTGAATGCTGACTTTGGAAAGTGCTGGCAGACTGCAGAAGCTGACTATCCAGGGAAGATCCTTCCGCCCTCACTCGAGTCGTCACAGGACGTGACGTAGGCGTGACGTACGCGGAAGTGGACGAGGGAGCAGTACAAACGGCGTGTACTTCATGTGCACCAGCGGCTCTCTCCCATGAATTGTTCCTCATTACAGCATGTGAGTGTAATATCTATATGTTAATGATTTGCAATAGACTTTTCTTAAGCATACTACACTATTGTGCGCTCTTTTCTTTGTTCTATCTCCTGGGAGGGATATAAAAGGATCCTACCACATATACAACACACCACTTAAGGATCACCCTCTACTACAGCCATCCACGTGAGGGTCCCTGTAAAGAGCTCCTATCAGAGAGAGATGGGTCTCTGATATGCCTTCTATTAACAGAAGCAATATGTGAGTGAAACCTGACACACCATTGTTTGGATTCACATTTGTATTATTGTCTACACCATTATATTTCTTTCACTTCTCCACATGTTCATCTGAGATCTGCAGCGCTCCCCTAACCTGGAAGACATTGTTTTACTTTTTGGACCTGGACAGTCCATACTAAGGGTGTAGAGCTGCTGCATTTATTTTATTTTTCACTTTATTCTCCCCTTATTTACACTATTCACCTGTGGTGAGAGTCATTGTCACTTGTATTATATGTTTAGTATATTTTTAGGATTTATTCACTGTTTTGGGGTGAAATCACGAATATAGACACTTGTCATTATTATTTCACTAGAAGGCGCCCGGTTCCACTTTTTCTGCTTTGCGTTAAATGTAAGAAAGTGTTTTTTTTACATTTAATGCAAATTTTTAGCCAGAAACATTTACTTCACCTCAGAGCTGACAGATTTCCTTGATGTAAATACAAGATACAAATGTAATCCGTGGAGATGCAGAATTAGCCTGAGCCTCACGTAACTCCTCCCTAACTCTGACTTTTGACATTCCACAAATCTCAAACTGACACAAGACTTGGAGCAAAAAGTCTGTGATACATTGATGCAAGACCCTAATACAATCACCCGGATAGTTTTTGGGGCTTGATACGTAGCCACGGTGTATTTATGTGTGTGCGGATGGAGAAGGAGCATTGTTGGTGAAACTGGTTTGTGACGTTAGGGATAAATGAGTCACTTATTTGAGTAGGTGGGTTTGGGTTCTGAGCTTACAGGGGCTGCGTGTGTTTGTACATATCTATTGGTAAACAATTGTTTGGAGGTTTGTGACCCCTCCTCCCTGGTTTTAAGCTCACTCATCCCACTTTTAAATGGCAACTGTGCACCAGTGAAGGACTAGTCCATTAAGATATTTCCCACTCCATTGGAGAGGTTATTAGCGCTTTTTCAGGTAGTGTTAGGTCTTGCAATTGAGGGGATACCTTGGTGTGGTGTGCAAGCTTAGAATGCTTTGGCCAAAGAATTGAAGTAAATGACCCTCACCAATGAAAAGATGAACAGATAACTATTTGCCTATATGATTTGTCATGTTGAATGTAGCACTGAGGCTTTTTATATTTTGTTATATACATGAGGTCACAATCCCAGTAGCGCTCCTTCTGACGCAGATATATATGGTAGTGGTGGGTTCGGGTTGTGAGCTGGCAGGGTTGTGTGTGTCCCTCATTTCAGTAGTATCAGGTTTTTTCCTTTTTTTTTTTTTCAAAAACCCGTCAACCTGAAAGAAACCGTAAAATGTGCACTTACTTCCCAGTCATTCCGAGGGCGTTCAAGCCATTGTATATTTAGGATTATGTTAAATATTCCAGTAAAAAGGAACACATTGTAAAAGTCTTGGGATGCATTTTCCCCACAATCTCAGTATGATTTCATGTAGACTGGGCACCGGACACAAGTAAAGGACCGTATCTCCCCTTTTATTGAACAAAATATATTTCTTAGCTTTTTTTAAAACATAGTCTTGCTTCTCATTTGTATTTAATTGGTTAGCTAGTTCGTGTTGTCTGTTTCCCCCCTCCTCCCCTCGCATTACCATTGGAACACCCCCAGATCTGCTCCTATTTGTCATTCCTTTGTAAGGAGTAATAATAGGGCTTTGACGTTGCCAGTCAAGCCGTTGAGAAGGAGAGCACTGATATTATGCCTTTATTCCTTAGTGACTCTGACCATGTTATCAACATGAAGATGTTGGGACCAAAAAGACTTACAGTGATAACAGCTGAGCTTGGAATCTCTCAGAAACCACACGGAAACCACAGGGCAGATAGATGTATAAAGGCAGGGCCGTCTTAACGCATGGGCACGCTGGGCAGTTGCCCGGGGGGCCCACGAGCATAGGGGCCCCATGCTAATCTATGCACAGACCAGAATTTAACACTGATTTTCCGATCACCCGACTCAACATTCAAATCTCCTGCTAACTCGGTAGAAGGAGAGAAATTACGACTTGTAGCAGAGAGTTGGCAGGGCCCAGTGCACTGCTTTGCCCGGGGGCCTATAATGCTGTTAAGATGGCCCTGTATAAAGGGTGGCATTCTCTGAGTTCATAAGCTTCTCTAACTTCTTATCTATATTAATTGAATTCCTCAAGCCTGAGGAAAGGGTCACAGCCCCAGAGACGATGCATTTTTTTTTAGTATAGGTCTCTGTTGCAGGGTACATGCAACCACACACGCGGGTGGTCTTGATAAGGATTATTTATTGAACCTTA